>NC_066567.1:1386645-1404145 GCF_024679095.1 Eriocheir sinensis | reverse complement strand
CCCGCCCCCCCGGCGGGCGCCAGACTGGTGGGTGGCGCCTCCGCGGCGGGCGTGGGGCGTGTAAGGGCGTGGGGGGCGTGGCGGCGACCGCGGCGCCACGCTTTGGGCTGAACACAGGGTCTGTGTGCTCGGGGCGGCGTGATGGCGGCGCCGCCATGAAATATTCCCGGCGTGCGGGGCAAGCCGAGGGGGGGCGGGGCAGGGGCAGGCCGAGGGAGGGCGGGGCAGGGGCAGGGGCAGGAGGGTCTCCAGGGCGTGCCGCAGCCCCCGGAGCCGCCGACGCCCGACACCCAGGGATCGTGGGCGCCGCGGGTGACTAGTGGTGCCTCAGCAGGCGTGGCGCGCCGCGACCCCCGGCAGGCCGCCGTCCGCCGCGCCGCCGCCCCGCGCCTCGCCGCGGCCCAGGCTGGCGGAGTCGTCCGAGGACTCGGCGGCGTCCAGCGCTGCCATGGCGGCGGCGCGGGCGTCCAGCACACGCAGGGCGGCGGCGGCGCCCCGCGACCCCTCGCCCCGCCGCCCGCCCGCCCCGTAGACGTCGAAGGACTCGCCTGACGCCTCCGACGCGTCGCACTCCGAGGAGTCGTCCAGCGCCTCGTGCTTGGCGGGCCCCAGGTGCTGCAGAGCGTGCCGCGCGTCCTGGGGCGTGGGGGGCGGCGTGGGCGCGCCCCGCAGTAGCGTGCCGGGGGACGGGGGGCCGCGCTCCTCAGGCCGCGTGGGCGCCAGGATGCTCTCGATGGAGAATGTTGGCGGCCGCTTGACGGTGGTCTCGCGGGGCGGCGCGGATTGCGGCGGCTGGCGCTGAGACTGGTGCTGGTGCTGGTGCTGTTGGTGCTGCTGGTGCTGGTGCTGGTCGCCGCCCGCCTCGCCCACCACGTCGATCTCCGGCTCCGACTTGTGCTGATTCTCGTACTCCCGCCGCAGCTGCTCCAGGCTCACGTGCACGCCCTTCAGGGCAAGCTTGCGCTGCTGCCGCTCCAGCTGCTTCATCATCTTCTTTTCGTGCCGCACCCGCTCCCGCCGCTCCAGCTCGTCCGGCGGGATGGGCTCGCCCGAGCAGGACTGCGGGTGGGCGTTGTGCGCGGGGCGGCCCGGGCCCTTGCGGGTATGCTCCTTCTTGCGCCACTTGGCGCGCCGGTTCTGGAACCACACCTGCCAAATGACAGGACTAATGAGGGGGCGCCGCGCCTCGCACCGGGGGGGGACACTCGCCCGGGCAGGCGCGGCGCCCCCTCGGAGGGAAGGGTGCGGCGGGACACAAACATATATATATCAAGTGTGCCTACAAGTTACATGTGTTGGGGAAGAAACACTCCATGCACTCAGCCCATGCAGCATTTCCGAGCCCTTGACGTCCCTGACTCACCCTCCCCGCCCCCCAGCCCCCCACCAGTAACTAGCCACCCCTCGCGGCAGTACTCACGGCGACTCTACTCTCGGTGAGGCCCAGACGCATGGCCAGCGCCTCCCGCATGAACACGTCGGGGTAGTGCGAGCCCTCGAAGGCGCGCTCCATCTCCTCCAGCTGCCACGAGTTGAAGTTGGTCCGCGAGCGTCGCCGCTTGGCCGCCGCGTCGCCGTCTAGGCTGCCGTCCTCGCAGTCTGAAGGAGGCGCGGCGGGAGGGTGTGAGGGTTATTAGTGCTGCATGGCGGTGACGGTGACGGGATGACGAGGAGGAGAAAGATGATAACTGGGATGATAAGAAGAAGGAAGAAGAAGAGGAGGAGGAGGAGGAGGAGGAGGAGAGGTGTACAAAGGAAAAGGACAAGAAAAATATGTAGAAACGATGAAAATGAAGCTAAAGAAGGAAGAAGAAAATGGAAAACGAGAGAGAGAGAGAGAATAAAGAAGAGGAAAAATAAGAGGTGAAGATGATTGGAAGGAGGAGGAGGAGAAGGAGGAGGATTCAACCGTCTATAAGAATACCATAACCCTATAGGAATAATGCGCATTGCCTCAGTGTTCAAATCCGTATCATTTCGAATAAGGATCAAAAGAGTGTTAGATCCGATAGATGACCCGCTAGAAGGTGTTTGAGTCCTTACTGAAGAGTTTAAAAAGGGGGTTAATTGTGTATAGGATCTGATGCGCATTGCCTCAGTGTTCGATTCTGTATCTTTTCGAACAAGGATCAAAAGAGTGTTAGATCCGATAGATGACCCGCTAGAAGGTGTTTGAGTCCTTACTGAAGAGTTTAAAAAGGGGGTTAATTTTGTATAGGATCTGATGCGCATTGCCTCAGTGTTCGATTCTGTATCTTTTCGAATAAGTATCAAAAGAGTGTTAGATCGCATAGATGATTCGCTAGAAGGTGTTTGAGTCCTTACTGAAGAGTTTAAAAGGGGATCAATTATGTATAGGATCTGATACGCTTTGCTCCAGTGTTCGATTCTGTATCTTTCGTGTTAGGAGCAATAGAGGGTTGGATGCCATATTTTTTTCTAAACTTTTATAATATTTTCTTTTTTTCTTTATTTTCTTGATGTTTTTTTTATTTTGATTTGTTTTGTATAAAAAGGAATATGCTTCTTCATCTTCCTCCTCTTCTTCCTCTTCCTCCTCCTTCCTCTTCCTCCTCCTCCTCCTCTCTCTTCCTCCCCTTTGCGTCCATATCTCTACTCTCCTTCTCTTCCTCCTCCCTTTCTCTTCCTTTTCTCCCTTTCCCTCCTTCCTCTCCTCCTCCTCCTCCTCCTCCTCCTCTTTCTCTACCTCTTACTTCTACCCCTTTCCCTCCTTCTTCTCCTCCTCTTCCCTTCCTCTTCCTCTCCTCCTCCTCCTCCTCTTCCTCTTTCTCTACCTCTTACATCTTCCCCTTTCCCTCCTTCCTCTCCTCCTCCTCCTCTTCTTCCCTTCCTCTTCCTCTCCTCCTCCTTCTCCTCTTCCCTTCCTCTTCCTCTCATCTCCTCCCCTTTCCCTCCATTTACCTCCATTCCTCCCTTCCTCTTATATCCCCTTTTCATCACCTCCATTTTTTTCTTCCTCCCTTTCCTCCCCTTCTTCCCCTTCCTCCCCTTCCCTCACCTTCCCTTCCTCCTCATTAACCTTGATTCAAAGCTTCATTACCTCCCCTTCTCTCTCTCTCTCTCTCTCTCTCTCTCTCTCTCTCTCTCTCTCTCTCTCTCTCTCTCTCTCTCTCTCTCTCTCTCTCTCTCTCTCTTCCTCTTCCTCCTCTTCTTCTTCCTTCTTCTTCCTTTCCTCTCCCTCCTTCCTTTTTTATTTTCATTTTTTCATTTTCCTTTATTTTCCATTCCATCTTCTTCCTCGTATCTTCTTTTCCTTTCTTCTTTTCCTCCTTTGCTCTTTATCTTTATCCTTTTATATATCTCCTTCTTCCTTCCTTCCTTCCTTCCTTCCTTCCTTCCTTCTTTCCTTTTCGCTTTGGTTCTCATGAGTCGTGAAAATCTACGGATATTTCTTGCCATTTTCTACTAGCCTCCTCCTCCTCCTCCTCCTCCTCCTCCTCCTCCTCCTCCTCCTCCTCCTCCTCCTCCTTCTCCTCCTCCTCCTCCTCCTCCTCTTCCATCTCCTCTGGGACCTTCTCTAGTTGCCTAATTACTGTCGGGATAAAGAAACGTGTTAAATCTCTCTCTCTCTCTCTCTCTCTCTCTCTCTCTCTCTCTCTCTCTCTCTCTCTCTCTCTCTCTCTCTCTCTCTCTCTCTCTCTCTCTCTCTCTCTCTCTCTCTCTCTCTCTCTCTCTCTCTCTCTCTCTCTCTCGCTCTCGCTCTCTCTCTTTTCCTTTCTTTTTTGTGTTTTTTAATCTTTTCTTTACTATCTATCTATCTATCTACCTATCTCTTTCTCTTTCTCTCATTTCTCTTTCTTTTTCTTTCTTTTTGTGTCTTTTACTCTTTTCTTTACTATCTATCTATCTATCTATCTATCTATCTATCTCTCAGGTAAATTTCCCCTTAACAAGCTCGGCGCACCTCACCCCTCGCCTCTTACCTTCATAACAAACAAACTATCTAACTAACCGAGTCGTGTGTCGTTACAGCAGTTCGTTGTTATAGTTAGGAGCAGTTGCGACCTTTCTTTAACCCGGGACTGTGGTGAACACGACGCTAACTTGACGCTAACTTGCTTACTAACTCCCCGGCGAGCCAAAGTTATATATCCCAGAATTGTGCAACGCCGGGCAGAGAGAGATTCGGGTGGAGAGATGGAATTGGAACCTTTACCGGGGCAGGATGGAGCACACTAACACCAGACGGAGAACCAGGTGGAGAGATGGAATTAGAACCTTTACCGGGGCAGGATGGAGCACACTAACACCAGACGGAGAACCAGGTGGAGATGTGGAATTAGAACCTTTACCGGGGCAGGATGGAGCACACTAACACCAGACAGACAACCAGGTGGAGAGATGAAATTAGAACCTTTGACGGGGCAGGATGGAGCACTAACACCAGATAGAGTGAGAACCAGGTGGAGAGATGAAATTAGTACCTTTGACGGGGCAGGATGGAGCACACTAACACCAGATAGAGTGAGAACCAGGTGGAGAGATGAGATTAGAACCTTTACCGGGGCGGGATGGAGCACACTAACACCAGACAGAGAACCAGGTGGAGAGATGAGATTAGAACCTTTACCGGGGCAGGATGGAGCACACTAACACCAGACAGAGAACCAGGTGGAGAGATGAGATTAGAACCTTTACCGGGGCAGGATGGAGCACACTAACACCAGACAGAGAACCAGGTGGAGAGGTGGAATTGGAACCTTTACCGGGGCAGGATGGAACACACTAACACCAGACAGAGAACCAGGTGGAGAGATGAGATTAGAACCTTTACCGGGGCAGGATGGAGCACACTAACACCAGACAGAGAACCAGGTAGAGAGATGAAATAGAAGGTAATAGAAGATAATAGAGAAATAGATTAGCCTTTCCCACCGTCTCTCCAGGTAATGAATTGCGTACAGGTCGAAAATACAGGTGTTGTCTCACCTGTTGTGACCTGAAAATACTCGCTCGTGAAAAGGTAAAGGTTAAATTGCTTTCCGAAGAGCCCTAATTAGCAAGCAGCTGTACCTCACCTGCCCACCACACCTGTACCTCACCTGGCCGAGCTAATTAATGAGCCAAACAGGTGTGGATTGAGTGTTTGAACGAAGGGGAAAGTTATTACGAAAGAAGAAACAAGACAAAGGAAGGGAAGGAGATGGAGGCGAGGTGATAAATATAGGAAGAATTAGAAGAGGAAAAAGAGGAAATTGATGGAGATGAGACGCGGTGATAAATGAAGGAATAAGAAGAAGATGGAATAAAAGGGAAACAGATGGAGATTAAATGATTAGTGTAGAGAAAATAAACGAGAGAGAGAGAGAAAGACATGGAAGATAAATAAGAAGAGAAGAAGAAGAAAATAGAAGAGAGGGAAAGTGATAAAGGAAAGGAAAAAGAGAGAAGGGAAGATAGAAAATAAGGAAGTGGTAAGCGAAAGAGAGGAAGAGAGGAAGTAAATAAATTTGGAATAATGGAAAAAAAGAGAGAGAAAGATGGAGCGAAGGAGAGAAATAGGAGATAAATGATAAAGAAAGAGAATGAAAATAATAAAGAAAATAGGAAATAGATAAAATAAAATAAAAAATGGAATAATTGAAAGAAAGAGAGAAAGAAAACACACACACACACACACACACACACACACACACACACACACACACACACACACACACACACACACACAACTTATAATAGAAACAGACTCAATGGTTAATAATAGGAGTTTGTTAAGGGTCAGATTGCCATAGTTAATTAAAGTTAAGATAAGGAGGAGGAAGAGGAGGAGGAGGAGGAGGAGGAGGAGGAGGAGAAGGAGAGTTTATTGCTGACGCTTCGAGGAGATAAACTCGATGAAGGCTGGAGAGAGAGAGAGAGAGAGAGTTATTCATTATTATATTGTTAAACACACACACACACACACACACACACACACACACACACACACACACACACACACACACATTTTCCTTTCCTTATTCCCAGATTACCTCCTCCTCCTCCTCCTCCTCCTCCTCCTCCTCCTCAGTTCTTATCTCTTAACATCCTCCTTCCTCCTTCCTTTCTTCCTCCATTCCTTCCTTTTCTTCCTTCTTTCCTTCCTTCCTTCCTTCCTTCCTCCTCTTATTATCGGCCATGCGGTCAACTCCTCCTCCTCTTCCTCTTTCCTCCCCTTCCTCCTCTACCCCTTCATTTTCCCTTCCCTTCCTCCTCCTCCTCCTCCCCCTCCCCCTCATTTCCCTTCCTTTCCTCCGCCTCCTCTTCCTCCTCCATCAATTTCCTCCATCTCAAAAATCTCCCTCCTCGTCTGATATCTATCTTTTCCTTCTTCCTCTGTTTTATTCCCTTCCTTCTTTCCTTCCTTTCTTCCTTCCTTCCTTTCTTCCTTCCTTCCTTCCTTCCTATTTTCTCATATATTTTTCTCTTTATTTTAATCTTTCTTTCTTTTCTTCTCTTCTTTCCTTCCTTCCTTCCTTCCTTCTTTCCTTCCTTCCTTTCTTCCTTTTCTCTCTTTTATTATTTATTTGGTTTTTTCCTTCCTTTTCATTCATTAATTTCTCTCTTTATTTTCATCTTCCTTTCTTTCTCTTCCTCTTTTCTTTCTCTTCCTTCTTTCTTCCTTCTTTCCTTCTTTCTTTGTTATCATTTATTCATATATTTTCCTTCTTTTTTCATTCATTTTTTTCTACCTTTCCTTCCTTCCTTCCTTCCTTCCTTCCTTCCTTCCCTCCTTCCTTTTCTCCGTTATTCCTTCCTCCTATTCCTTCTTCCTTCCCTTCCCTCCCTTACCTTCCCTTTGTCTCCCTCCCTCCCTCCCCTTACCTCCCTTTTTTCTCTCCCTTCTCTCCCTCTTCCCTCCCTCTTTGGCGTCAAGAGGGGAGAGAATTCTTGATTTATGACTCTCTCTCTCTCTCTCTCTCTCTCTCTCTCTCTCTCTCTCTCTCTCTCTCTCTCTCTCTCTCTCTCTCTCTCTCTCTCTCTCTCTCTCTCTCTCTCTCTTGATTTTGTTTATTCCATTCATTCATACTCGCCTTGTCACACACACACACACGCACACACACACACACACACGCACACACACACACACACACACGGGAGCAACATTGGTTTTTACTTCTCTTCAAACATGATATTTCAACTTCGTCTTATTTATGGCGGACACACACACACACTCTCTCTCTCTCTCTCTCTCTCTCTCTCTCTCTCTCTCTCTCTCTCTCTCCCCCCCCTCCCCCCCTCACACTCACCCTTCCCGTCCTCCTGCCGCGCCTCCGTCAGCCTCTCCGGCGAGCCCAGACTCCTGCCGAAGCCCTGGCCGCCCCGTAGAGACCCCAGCATCGGGCTCTGGAGGTTGAAGCCCCAGGGGTACACGCCCATGCCCCCGCCCATCACCTTGAGGGCGTGGGGCATCGGGGGGGCGAGGGTGAAGGGCGGCACCCCCATGGGCAGCGGCACGGGGCGGGCCAGCTGGGACAACACGTGGACGGGGTGCAGGTAGCCCAGCCCCAGGTGGAGGTCACCCCGCACCCCCCGCGGCTCGCCCATACCGCCCACGCCCGCACCCGCGCCGCCCACGTCCCCCGAGGCGGCGTCCGTGGCTGACGAAGACGAAGGTGAAGAGCTGACGTGTGCTGACGCTGCTGATGTGTGCTGAGGGCGAGGCTTTGGGTGCTGACTTGCTGACGAGGAGTGTGACTGACGGTGCTGACGCCGAAGACTGCTGACGTGACGAGGATGAGTCAGTCTGATTCCCGTGTTGATTTGCTGACGAGGAGGACGATGACTGACGGTGCTGACGCCGAAGACTGCTGACGTGACGGGGATGACTCTGATTCCCGCTGACGGCGAGTGACGCGAGGCTGACACCGCCTGGTCCCGCTGGCTGTCACTCCACCACCCTCACCACCACCACCACCACCACACCACCACCACTGCCTGCCCGACACACGGATCTGTTGAGGTCTCTCGCCGCCACGGGCCGGGTGTGGGCGCCGCGGCTGGCGGGGCGTGAGTTCCGGCACGCACACGCACGCACACGCACGCACGCACAGGCACCCACGCGTCAAGAGGGCGGCGCGGCGTGAGTTAGGGAGCGGTGTCGGGGCGCGGGTCGTCGTGTGCGAGCCGCCGTCGGGATCCACTAAACACCCGCTAACATGTGGCGGAGCAGCAGCGGCGGGAGGAGGAGGAGGAGGAGGAGGAGGGACCCGGAGGAGGAGGGACAGGAGGAGGAGGAGGAGGAGGCGTGGGCGCTGCGGTCATAACTCTGAGCGTGGCGTGGCGGGCGCGGGCGGGCGGGCGCGGGCTGTGTGCTGGAGCCGCCGCCGCCGACAGGGATCATGCGGGAGTGAAATATAAGGGGAATCATCCATGCCTCTTGTGCCGTCATAACAGGGTGTCAGTGAGCCGCCCGGACCACCGCGCCACGCCCACCGCCCGCCGCACAGCCAATCCCCGCGCCCGCCGCCCGCAGCCTCCGCCAATCAGCGCCGAGGGGAAGGGCCTAATCGATTTCTCCCTTTTATCATGTGCGAACAAGTTACACATGATTGGAAAATGTTTAGCGCCCTAACGCACCTCATTGATTGTAAAACCCGGCCCCACGCATCCCGCCCCCGCCCCGCCGCTAATCACGCCCCGCCCCCCCCCCGGCCACCACGCCCCGGACACCCCCCCTACCGCCCTCACCCCGCCCCGACGCCCCGAAGCCCCGGAAAAGACACATTGGAAACAGCGCCGCGCGGATTGACGTCCCCCCGCCCGCAGGAGTGTCGGAGCGGGGCGCGGGATTGGTTATGCATGTATTAGCCCTCCATTAGGCGCGGGGGGGGGGGGGGGGGTATAGGTGGAAGGAAGACCAGTGGGGCGTGTGGAGTATATAGTTGAGTATAGGAAGGAAGCGATGTTATGGGATGTTGAGGAAGGATGGATGGAGGTGGAGGAGGAGGAAAAGAGATGTGGAAGAAGAAAATAAAGGGAGAAAAAGATTACCAAGTGGAGTAAAAAAAAAAAGAAGAGGAGGAAAGAAGGGGAGGAAAGGGAGAGGAATATGGAGTAGAAATGTGGAGAAGATAAAGTGGAGAGGGGAGGAAGTGGAGAGAAAGAGAATGGAGGGGAGAAGAGGAGGAGGAGGAGGAGGAGGAGGAGAGACGTATGAAAGGAATTTTACCTTCATATGGAGGGGAAGGGAGAGAGAGAGAGAGAGATAAAAAATAAATAACGAAGGGAGGAGGAATTTGGAAACGAGAGAGAGAGAGAGAGAAAACCGTGAATAGCGAAGTGGAAAATGGAGGAAATAAAAATGAGTTACACACACACACACACACACATACACACACACATCAACGCAGAAAGAGAGGAGAGGAGGGAAAGAATGAAGACGGGAAGGAAGGAAGGAGAGGAAGGAAGAGGAAGAGGAAGAGGAGGAGGAGGAAGGGGAGTACAGAAAACCCACAAATCTCTTAAAACGTTTCAGGCTCTCAAATCAAACGTTCAAGCTTAACCGAGCAAAAACGTTTCTTAATCAACCTTCATCAGACGTTTTTTAAGACACATCAAACGTTCCCAAGCTTAATCGGGCTAAAACGTTTCTCAGGGTCCTCGGATCAAACGTTTCTGGGCGTGAAGACAAACGTTTCAAATTAGTTCCTTGTCTTGTTCATCTCGTAATGGAAGAAGATGGCGGAGATGATCTGTTTAGGAGACCTTGGCGTGAGGGAGGGGAATTAGCGGCGGTGGTGATGGTGGTGGTGTTGTTGTTGTTGTTGTTGCTGTTTGTTTGTTTTGTTCTTCCATTTTCTTCTCCTGTTTTTTTTTCTTCTTTTTCTTCGTCTTCTAATTTTTCTTTTTCTCATTATTTTTCTCGTTACTTATGTCTTTGTTGAGTTTCATCTTCCTCTTCTTCTTCTTCTTCTTCTTCTTCTCCTTCCTCCTCCTCCTCTTCCTCCTTCTCCATCTGTTATCTTTTCAAGGCATCTTCTTCCACAGTGGATATTAAGCGGGCAACCCTCCTCTTCTCCCCCCCCTCCATCTCCTCCTCCTCCTCGGGCATGTTTACTTTTCCCTCCTCCTCCTCCTCCTCCTCCTCCTCTTCCTTTGTGTCTGTCAGCTATCATCTTCTGAGCGTGAGGGTCGTCCTTCATCTAAACCGTGACTCCCCTGGGAAAGAAAAAATTGCTTTGTTTTGACTAATTCGATGGTTCCTTTTCCACCACGAACGTTTGTGCTGTGTGTGTGTGTGTGTGTGTGCGTGTGTGGATGTCGAAGGTTTGTACACGCTAATATGGTGTTAATATTATACAGTGATTGAGTTTGTGATATTATTATAGACATAGACGATATATTGGGGTTGTGTGTGTGAGGGGAGGGGTGCTTGTGTGTGTGTGTGTGTGTGTGTGTTTGTGCGTGTTTGTGTGTGTGTTTGGGGTTTTCATGTCTACTTTCCTTCCTTTCTTCTTCTTCTTCTTCTTCTTCTTCTTCTTCTTCTTCTTCCGTTGTTGTTGTTGTTGTTGGCGTTGCTGAACTAAGAGGGAAGAAGGAAAAAAAAAATATGAAACTGTAAAAAGAAGACAAGAAGAAAAATAAAAGAAACAAGAAAAAACAATGACAGTAACAAATGGCTCGGAAGGGAAGGGAAGGGAAACTGAAGACTCGCGCTGAAGAAAAAAAGAAGAAAAAGAAGAAGAAAAAGATGAAGGAGTGAGAAATGTTTGGAAATAGAGAGACGAGGGAAGAAAAAGTGATCAATGGAGAGAGAGAGACTGGCTGGGGTATAGACTTTCATGGTGGGTCCTGTATAGTGGTCTGCCCCAATTCGTTATGGAGCGGGCAGCTATTTAGAGTGGCGCCACCTTGCCTAGCTCATCCTACCCCCTGGAACTCATCTCTGATCCTCTATTACGGAGAAGAGCCCGGAACAGCATGTGGGTAGTCTTGGGTCTACTCGGCGGTGACTCAAAAATCCAAGCTTGTTTGTAACGGGCGGGATGCGAACCTGTGCCCTCCTGTACGCCTCGCATGCGCGTTAACCACTCCGCCATAATGAACCCGGGACAGCATGTGGGTAGTCTTGGGGCTACTCGGCGGTGACTCAAAAATCCAAGCTTGTTTGTAACGGGCGGGATGCGAACCTTGGCTCTCCTGTACGCCTCGCATGCGCGTTAACCACTCCGCCATAATGAACCCGGAACAGCATGTGGGTAGTCTTGGGGCTACTCGGCGGTGACTCAAAAATCCCAGCTTGTTTGTAGTGGACGGGATGCGAACCTGTGCCCTCCTGTACGCCTCGCATGCGCGTTAACCACTCCGCCATAATGAACCCGGGACAGCATGTGGGTAGTCTTAAGCCCCGTTCACACTGTGCCGACTCTGGGCCACGACTACCCACGACTCTAGGGTACACGAGGTCTTGCATGGGTGTTGATGTGAAAGGGTCGGACATGTCCTGAAAGAGGTCTTGAGACTGTTGCCGAATGCTGCGCCGACGTCGTGGCGGGAGTCTGGAGTCGTGAGGGTTAGCACGACATGCTGGCAACTCGTTGGCCGAATGTCCCAGACAGTCGGCAAGACACCAAGACCCCAATACTCCCCCCCCTCCCCCACCCCCCTTCTTGGAGCGTGGGAACCAACTTGTCAGATGCAGGAGTCGCTGGGTTGTTGTGGCCCAGAGTCGCCACAGTGTGAACGGGGCTTTTGGCCACTCGGCGGTACCTCAAAAATCCCAGTTTGTTTGTAGTGGGCGGGATGCGAACCTTGGCTCTCCTGGACGCCGCGCATGAACCTTAACCGCTCAGCCATAATCCATCTTCTCCTCTCTCGTCTTTCCTCTTCTTTTCCCCATGAGCAAGGGAAGGCATTGTACCCGCCGCTAATAATGGAATATGACGCGGGCGGGATGCGAACCTGTGCCCCCCTGTACACCGCGCATCCACCTTAACCACTCAGCCATAATCCATCTCCTCTCTCTCGTCTTTCCTCTTCTTTTTCCCCATGAGCAAGGGAAGGCATTGTACCCGCCGCTAATAATGGAATATGACGCGGGCGGGATGCGAACCTGTGCCCCCCTGTACGCCGCGCATGCACGTTAACCACTCAGCCATAATCCATCTTCTCCTCTCTCTCGTCTTTCCTCTTCTTTTTCCCCCAAGAGCAAGGGAAGGCATTGTACCCGCCGCTAATAATGGAATATGACGCACAATGAATGGGTGATTGAAGGGATGGACGGCCGGCGCGGCGCACTAACACCCCCGCGCCTTTATATAATTTCCCTTACTCGGCGCGGCGGCAGAAAGGAAAGGTTGTCTTAAAATATTTTCCTGTTTTCATTTTTCTCTGCTTTTTCTTGGTTTTGATTTTATTTTTCGAAGCTGAGCGGGGAAGTTAAAATAGTTTCCCGTTATTTTTTCTTTATTTTTCTTATTGGTATTTTTTTCTTTCCTTTTCTTTTTTTCTTTTTTTTCTTCGTTACTGAAAAGACGCCAAAATATTTTCCTGTTTTCCTTTTTCTCTGTTTTTCTTATTGGTATTCTTTTCTTTCCTTTTCTTTTTTTTCTTTTTTTTTCGAGACTAAGAAGAAAAGACGCCAAAATGTTTTCCTGTTTTCCTTTTTCTCTGTTTTTCTTATTGGTATTTTTTTCTTTCTTTTCTTTTTTCTTGTTTTTTTTCTTTGATACTGAAAAAGAAAAGACCTCAAAATGTTTTCCCGTTATTTTTCTTTATTTTTCTTATTGGTATTTTTCTTTCTTTTCTTTTTTTTCTTTTTTTTTCTTCAATACTGAAAAGAAAAGACATCAAAAAGTTTTCCTGTCTTTCATTTTCTTTGTTTATTGTATCTTATTTTATTTTTCCTCTTCTTCTTCTTCTTCCTCCTCCTCGAAAAACACGAATAATTATAAGAAGAAGAAGAAGAAGAGGAGGAAGAAGAAGAAGAAGAAGAAGAAGAAGAAGAAGAAGAAGAAGAAGAAGAAGAAGACGATAAAATCTCTTTGGTTTTCGTAATACTTATAAGGGAAAGCGGTGGTGGTGGTGGTGGTGGTGGTGGTGGTGGTGGTGGTGGTGGTGGTGGTGGTGGTGGTGGTGGTGGTGGTGGTGGTGGTGGTGATGATGGGGTGGTGTAGACGTATGATGGTGGTGATGGTGGTGGTGAAAGAAGGAAGGAAGAAGAGGAAGAGGAGGAGGAGGAGGAGGAGGAGGAAGAAGAATTGGAGAGGAGATTTCTGGAGTGAGTTGCCTATGTCCATTTCTATCTTCCTCCTCCTCCTCCTCCTCCTCCTCCTCCTCCTCCTCCTCCTCTTCTTCCTCGCTCACAGCCACACAATAAATCATCCCTTGTACTGACTCTCTCTCTCTCTCTCTCTCTCTCTCTCTCTCTCTCTCTCTCTCTCTCTCTCTCTCTCTCTCTCTCTCTCTCTCTCTCTCTCTCTCTCTCTCTCTCTCTCACACACCTTGCTTTTCTCAGCTTCTGTTCAGGTGAGAAATGAATCGAGAGAGAGAGAGAGAAATGGAGAAAGATGAAATAGACGGGAACACACACACACACACACACACACACACACACACACACACACACACACACACACACACA
Source organism: Eriocheir sinensis (assembly GCF_024679095.1). Classification (NCBI taxonomy): domain Eukaryota; kingdom Metazoa; phylum Arthropoda; class Malacostraca; order Decapoda; family Varunidae; genus Eriocheir; species Eriocheir sinensis. Next base: position 1,390,557 of record NC_066567.1, on the reverse strand, counting down.
CACCTAATAAAGAAGGCGATTGCTTTACCTGTAGTTAATTAGGACCGCAGGTGATTCTCTCTCTCTCTCTCTCTCTCTCTCTCTCTCTCTCTCTCTCTCTCTCTCTCTCTCTCTCTCTCTCTCTCTCTCTCTCTCTCTCTCTCTCTCTCTCTCTCTCTCTCTCTCTCTCATTTTTTTTCCTTTTTACTAGTTTTAAAAGAGGAAAGAAACCTGATTAGAGAGAGAGAGAGAGTTATATATATACCTCATTAGCGCTCTCTCTCTTTATTTTCTCTCCATCTGTCTGTCTTTCTGTCTGTCTGTCTATTCTCAGCCTTGCATTCTTCCCCTCCCCTCCCCTCCCCTTCCCCTTCCCTCCCCGTCCATCCCCTCCCCTTCCCCTCTTCCCCATCCCATTCCTCCCCTCCCCTTCCCCTTTTCCCCATCCCATCCCATTCCTTCCCTCTCCTCCCCTTCCCTTCCCCACTTCCCCATCCCATCCCTCCCCTTCCTTCCCCTCCCCTTCTCTTCCCCATCCCATCCCTCCCCTTCCCATCCCTTCCCTTCCCCTCTTCCCTTTCCCTTCCCCTCTTCCCCAACCCATCCACCCCTTCTCCTCCCCTTCACTTCCCCTCCTTCCAAACATTCCTCTTCCTCCATTCCTTCCTTCCCCTCCTTCCCCTTCCTCCCCTCCCTTCACCCCCTTCTTCATATAGTAAGTTAGTGTTGCCTTAATTAGTCCCGGCGCCCACGCCTCGACCGTCGCGCCCTTTGGCTCACGTTACGCCCTCGTGCATGAGCGGACTGGCAAGGTCTTCATTAGCGGGGGAGAGAGGAGCGTTATCAACGGTGCCACGGAGCCGAGACTTCCGCCACTGCTACTACTGCTACTACAACTACTACTACTATTACTACTACTACTACTACTACTACTGCTACTACTACTACTGCTCATATATCACTCCTCTTCCTCTTCCTCCTCCTCTTACTCTTCTGTTTTATATTCATTTCTTCAAGTTTCTCCCCTTCCCTCCTCCTCCTCCTCCTCCTCCACCTCCTCCACTTCTCTCTATATATAAAACAACCCCATTGAGTAACGAAGAACAACACTCTCCACTCTAAACAGAACCTCCCCCTCACCCCCCCCCTCACCCCCCCGCCCCGTGTGGAGTGGATGCAGGGGGGGGCGGGGGGGGAGGGGGGGGGGGGCGGTGTGTGTTTCGTGGGCGCGCTAATAGCCACAGGAAGCGACAGTGACATGAATACTAAACAATTTGCAGTGAAAGGAAGGCTGTGTGTCGGGCAGGCGGAGTGGCGGGAGGCGGGGATTGAAAGCTGAGGAGGAGGAGGAGGAGGAGGAGGAAGGGTGGGTTGGTTTGGGGTATAGAGTGAGGAGGGAAGGGAAGAATTGGGTATAAGGAGGAGAAGGAAGAGGGTGAGGAGGAGGAGGAGGAGGAGGAGGAAGAGGAAGAGGAGGAGGAAGAGGAGGAGGAAGGGTGGGTTGGTTTGGGGTATAGAGTGAGGAGGGAAGGGAAGAATTGGGTATAAGGAGGAGAAGGAAGAGGGTGAGGAGGAGGAGGAGGAGGAGGAGGAGGAGGAAGAGGAGGAGGAGGAGGAGGAAGGGGGGGTTGGTTTGGGGTATAGAGTGAGGAGGGAAGAATTGGGTATAAGGAGGAGAAGGAAGAGGAGGATGAGGAGGAGGAGGAGGAAGAGGAGAGGAGGAGGAGGAGGAGGAAGAGGAAGAGGAGGAGGAGGAGGAGGAGGAAGGATGGGTTGGTTTGGGGCATAGAGTGAGAAGGAGAGGGAAGGGAAGGGTGTAGAAGAAGGAAGAGAAGGAAGAGGAGGAGGAGGAGGAGGAAGAGGAGGAGGAGGAGGGCGTGAATGTGCTATCCTGTTCATCTTCTCTCTGTTCTCTGTCATATGAACGTGTCTCTCGCCTCTGGTCTTACCCGTTCGTTCCCCGTGTGTGTGTGTGTGTGTGTGTGTGTGTGTGTGTGTGTGTGTGTGTTTCATTTCATTTCACAGCTAAGGAGACAGCTCGAGGGCGTAAAGAAAAATATTAAAAAAAGCCCGCTACTTACTGCTCCTGAATAGTGTGTGTGCGTGTGTGTGTGTGTGTGTGTGCGTGTGTGTGTGTGTGTGTGTGTGTGTGTGTGTGTGTTTTGTGTTGTTCCGTGCAGGAGTCTCGGCGCCGCGGCCTTACGCTATAACAGGCAAGCTTGTGTTATCCGCCCGGGCACAGTTCGACCCCCAGGCCTCCCCAGGGGACTTCTGCCGCCTCCCCGCCGTCCCCCAGGAGCCCCGTGACGCAACCCGGACCCCCCCTCCCCCTTGCCTCGCTCCCCCCAGCTTCCTACCCCCCTCCCCCCCCCCATACACACACACACACGCATTCTATACCCTCACCGATGCCCTGTTTCTTTATATACAACTTTGGTACTTCCGCTGGGCACATACACACACACACACACACACACACACACACACACACACACACACACACACACACACACACACACACACTCCTCTTCCATTCCTTTTTTTTTTCTCCTCCTTCCCTTCTCCTCTTCTCTTCTCTCTCTCTCTCTCTCTCTCTCTCTCTCTCTCTCTCTCTCTCTCTCTCTCTCTCTCTCTCTCTCTCTCTCTCTCTCTCTCTCTCTCTCTCTCTCTCTCTCTCTCTCTCTCTCTCTCTCTCTCTCTCTCTCTCTCTCTCTCTCTCTCTCTCTCTCTCTCTCTCTCTCTCTCTCTCTCTCTCTCTCTCTCTCTCTTTTCACCTCCATTCTCCTTAAAATACAATAACCAACTCAACCCTCCTCCTCTTCCTACTCCTCCTCCTCCTCCTCCTCCTCCTCTTCCTCCTCCTCCTCCTCCTCCCCCTCCTGGCAGAACATCCACCTCCTGTCTTCCTCCACCCGCTAGTTTGTCAGTCATCCAGTGAGAGAGAGAGAGAGAGAGAGAGAGAGAGAGAGAGAGAGAGAGAGAGAGAGTAATACTGTGTCCAGGTAAATCATTTTCTCACACTAATTAACCTGGTATGATCCCCCCGCCTCCCCCCACTCTCCCCCTCCTCCTCCACTATCTCCACCTCCTCATCTCCACCAGCATCTCCACCACCACCAATCTCCTTCATGGCCTCCTCCTCCTCCTCCTCCTCCTCCTTATACCCAATTCTTCCCTTCCCTCCTCACTCTGTAACCCAAACCAACCCATCCCTCCTCCTCCTCCTCCTCCTCCTCCTCTTCCTCACCCTCTTCCTTCTCCTCCTTATACCCAATTCTTCCCTTCCCTCCTTACTCCATACCCCAAACCACCACCCCCCTTCCTCCTCCTCCCCCTCCCCCTCCCCCCCCCCTCCCAAAGTTAGGTATTTCCCGGCGTGGTTCGAGAGTTCTGGTCCAGGATTACCGTCTGAAAATGGATTCTGACATATTTTGCATAGTAATTGGCTGCAAGCTCTACGAAATGGCGGCTCGGAAAACTTTCTTGAATATAAAATCAGGGGGGTGATGGGAGGGGGGGAAGGGGGTGGGGGGTTGTTGAAGGGGTGTGTGTGTGTGTGTGTGTGTGTGGTAAATATGTACAGTTTTTTTTTTTCTTCTTCTTTCCTTCCCTTCCTTCCTTTTCCTTTCCTTCCCTTCCCTTCTCTTCCTTTTCCTTCCTTCCCTTCCCTTTCCTTCCCTTCTCTTCCTTTCCCATTCCTTTCTCTCCCATTCCCTTCCCTTCCTTTTCCTTCTCTTCCTCTCCCATTCCCTTCGCTCTCATTCCCTTCCCTTCCATTTCCCTTCCCTTCCCTTCCTTTTCCATTCCCTTTTCTCTCATCCCCTTCCCTTCCTTTCCCTTCCCTTCCCTTCCTTTTCCTTCTCTTCCTCTCCCATTCCCTTCGCTCTCATTCCCTTCCCTTCCATTTCCCTTCCCTTCCCTTCCTTTTCCATT
>NC_066567.1:1224145-1379145 GCF_024679095.1 Eriocheir sinensis | reverse complement strand
AGGAGGAGGAGGAGGAGATAAAAGGAGAGGAAGAGTAAAAGGAAGATAGATGAGGGGAAAGAAGAAGAGGAAGAAAAGAGAAGGAAAAGAAGATAGGAAGAAAGAGCCAGAGGAGGAGGAGGAGGAGAGGGGAAGAAAGAGGGAAGAAAAGAAGAGAGAAAAAGAGAAGAGAAAAGAGAAAGAAGAAAAGAAGGAGAGAGAGAGATAAAGGAGAAAACAGAAGGAGGAGGAGGAAGAGTAAAAGGAAGATAGATGAGGGGAAAGAAGAAGAGGAAGAAAAGAGAAGGAAAAGAAGATAGGAAGAGAAAAGAAGGAAGAAGGAGAAAGAGAGATAAAAGAGAAGAGCCAGAGGAGGAGGAGGAGGAGGAGGAGGAGGAGGAGGAAGATTAAAAGAGGAATCAACCGCGGAAAGTTAATAAGTTTTTAGAGCCCTTTAAATTTTCCCTTCCAAGTAGTAGTAGTAGTAGGAGTAGTAGTAGTAGTAGTAGTAGTAGTAGTAGTAGTAGTAATAGTAGTAGTAGAAGTAGTAGAAGTAGTAGATGAGATGATTTTATTCTCTCTCTCTCTCTCTCTCTCTCTCTCTCTCTCTCTCTCTCTCTCTCTCTCTCTCTCTCTCTCTCTCTCTCTCTTCCTCCTTCCCATGATATAATCTGAGGAAAGGGAGATGAGAGAGAGAGAGAGAGAGAGAGAGAGAGAGAGAGAGAGAGAGAGAGAGAAAGCCTCCATTTATAAGAAGAGGAAGTCACATTACCTCCTCCTCTTCCTCCTCCTCCTCCTCCTCCTCCTGATGTTATCTTCCTCCTCTCCTCAAATCATTATCATTCCTCCTCCTCCTCTTCCTTCTATTTAATTTCTCTATCTTTTTTTCCCTTTTTCTCCTTCCTTTTCCTTTTTCTTCTAATTCCCTTTCTTCAATTCTTCTTCAGTTCCTCTTCTTCACTATTTTTTTCCTTTCCTCTCCCTTCTTCCCTTTCTTTCTTTCCTTTCTCTCCATTTCCTCTTCCTTCCTCCTCTTCTTCCCTTTCTCTCCATTTCCTCTTTCCTCTCCCTTCTTTTTTTCCTTTTCCTCCATTTTCTCTTCTTCCTTTCCTCTCCCTTCTTCCTCTTCTCCTCCTCTTTATCCCTCCCTTCCTTCCTCCACCTTCTCTTTTTCTTTCATTTCCCTTCCCTTTCTCTTCCTTACCCTCTCCCTTCCTCGTTTCTCTCCCTTGCCTCCACCCTCTCTCTCTCTCTCTCTCTCTCTCTCTCTCTCTCTCTCCCTTCCCCCTTTCTCTCCCTCTCCCTGGGTCAAGTTCCCCCTCAAACAGACCACATCGAGAGTCAATACGAGGAGGAGGAGGAGGAGGAGGAGGAGGAGGAGGAGGGCGTGAGAAGAAGCCCTTAATAGACGCCTCATACCCCCCCTCCCCCCCCCCCCTCTTCTTTCTGTCTGAACCAAAAATAAAATAATAATAATAATAATAATAATAATAATAATAAAACAATCCAAATCAACTTCCCAGTATGTCTCTTTATTATCATCATCGTCGTCATCATCAGCGTCATCAATTAACCTTAAACTTGAGCACGGTGTCAAAGGGTAACTCACTCACTACGACAGCTATGTATTTCATCTTCAACAAAACCACTAAAAAATTCCTTCGTCTAGTTGCTACATAAGGGGTCTTACAAAATCCGTCAGACACCTCAAACGTTCTTAACAAAAGTACGAAACAGCTCCATAACATCAATACCACTAACATCAGGTGTGTGTGTGTGTGCGTATGTGTGTGTGTGTCGTACTGGCCGGATGTGACCATGGCAGTAATATATATGTCAATGATTGTAACCGTGGACTTGTAACCTCACCCATACCTTGTTAGAGTGAGCATAAGACTGTGGTAACCTAGAGCCTGTCATTAATATATTCAACACGGCAGGAAGGAATTACATGGACGACTTTGCGAGTAAATGAACACAGGTCGATCATAACCTCACCCAATGCTTGTCTGAGAGTGACCTAAGACTGTGGTAACCTAGAGCCTGTCATTAATATATTCAACACGGCAGGAAGGAATTACATGGACAACTTTGCGAGTAAATGAACACAGGTCTATCATAACCTCACCCAATGCTTGTCCGAGTGTGCCCGAAGACTGTGGTATCCTAGAGCCTGTCATTAATATATTCAACACGGCAGGAAGGACTTACATGGACGACTTTGCGAGTAAACGAACACAGGTCTATCGTAACCTCACCCAATGCTTATCCGAGTGTGCCCGAAGACTGTGGTACCCTAGAGATTGTTTGCAGCATTTCAACATGGCAGGAATGAGCAAGCTGGACGAATTTGCAAGTAACTGAACACAGGTCGATCGTAACCTCACCCAATGCTTCTCGGAGTGTGACCCAAGACTGTGTTACCCTAGAATCTGTCACTAGTATTTCAACATGGCAGGAGGAAATCACTGAAGCAGATGGAGTTAAAATGCAAGTAAATGAAAACAAGTCGATCGTAACCTCACCCAATGCTTCTCGGAGTGTGACCCAAGACTGTGTTACCCTAGAATCTGTCACTAGTATTTCAACATGGCAGGAGGAAATCACTGAAGCAGATGGAGTTAAAATGCAAGTAAATGAAAACAAGTCGATCTTAACCTCACCCAATGCTTGTCGGAGTGTGACCCAAGACTGTGTTACCCTAGAATCTGTCACTAGTATTTCAACATGGCAGGAGGAAATCACTGAAGCAGATGGAGTCAAAATGCAAGTAACTGAAAACAAGTCGATCGTAACCTCACCCAATGCTTCTCCGAGTGTGACCCAAGACTGTGGTACCCTAGAGCCTGTTAGTAGTATTTCAACATGGTAGGAAGGAATTAGATGGAGTTAATATGCAAGTAAATGAACACAGGTCTATCGTAACCTCACTGAATGCTTGTACGAATGACCTAAGACTGTCGTACCCTAGAATCTGTTACTAGTATTTCAACATGGCAGGAATGAGTAAGCTGGACGAATTTGCGAGTAAATGAACACAAGTTGATCGTAACCTCGCTGTGTGCCTGTCGGAGCAAGCGTAACCCACCTACGAATATCTAAGGCTTTGGGACGGAACATAAGCTTGACCCAGTAAATATTTAGCAGCGAAAATTACTCTTAGTCTGGTTAATATAGATTGGTTAATATAGATAAGGAAAATATATATGATGCTTAGGTTAGTAAATATATATAAAAGAAGATGAAGTTTGACCCCATATATACAGGTAAGGGAAGAATGTGACGCTTGGCTCGGTAAATATATATAAAAGATAAAGGAAGAAATAGAGGAAATATGAAGAAATGTGAAGTTTGAATTAGTGAATATAAAAAGAGAAAAATATAATACCCAACCAAGTAGAAATATATAAATGAAAAACAGAAGAAATCATTCCTATTTAGATTAATTTCTGTGGTGAGATTTTCCATTTTCTATGAACTTCAGAGAGCATGGGACATCACTCTGCCTTGGGGTGACACAACAGAACCACAGGAGAGGATGCCACCGCCTTGCCACCAGTGAGTCGCCAGGACGTTTTCTTTACTACACTCCCTCACGACCACCGGGTGTAACGAAGCACACGAGAAATTAATCCAGACAAGGAAAGGTTTTGCTGGCGCCGGGGATCGAACCCACGACCAGCGAGACGGGAGAGCCACTCCTTAACCAGTCAGCCAAAGAGGTACCCCGTTCGCAGAGTGAGTTATGGGAGGCTCGCCCATCAGGCAAATCAACTGCACTACAAAAGAAAAGAGAAAAGGGGAAGGAAAAGAGAAAAGGGGAAGAAAGAGAAAGGAGGAAAGGGAACAGGATAAGGAAAGCATTAGGGAAAGGGAGAGAGAAAAAAAGAGAAAAGGGAAGGGAAAGGAAGGGAGAAAAAAACATATCCTCACCCTTTTAGAACCTTTAAAACCTATATTAATAAGGGAGAAGGAAAAGGAAGGGAGACAAAACGCACATTCTCACCCTTGTCGAACGTTTAAAATCTATGTTAATAATGCCTGCAGTAATACCAACAACCACTCAGCTTAAAACCCTTAAAAGCATAGGAACAAACATCATTAAAATAAGCTTACAAATACCCCAATAAGGCACATGGTATTAACGGCCCTAAGACTACTAGCACGCATTTCACCTCCTATTGTCTTCTAATGATGATAACTCCTTTCGTCGTCATTCTATCTTCTTTTGTTTTTGTCTTCCTTCTACGATCACCATCATCGTCTGTGTCTTCTTCTGCACCATCTTTCTTTCTTTTTTCAATGTGGTTTTTTTCTCCTTGTCTAATGGTATCTCCTTCCATCGTCGTCATTCAACCTTCTTCTGTTCTTGTGTCTTCCTTCTTCAACCACCATCATCATCTGTGTCTTCTCCTTCACCATCTTTCTTTCTTTTTTCAATGTTTTTTTTTCTCCTTGTCTAATGGTATCTCCTTCCATCGTCGTCGTTCAACCTTCTTCTGGTCTTGTGTCTTCCTTCTTCTACCACCATCATCATCTGTGTCTTCTTCTTCACCATCTTTCTTCACTGTTTGTTTTTCCCTCCTTGTCTAATGATGGGCGTCTTCACTACACAATCAACTTTTTCAATCATCATCAACTGTGTTTTTCTTCACTATCCGTCTGTTATTCCTCCTTGTCAAATGGTGGGCATCTTCACAACACCGTCTACTTTTTCCATCATCATCTGTCTTTCTTTCTTCACTATCCGTCTGTTATTCCTCCTTGTCAAATGGTGGGCATCTTCACAACACAGTCTACTTTTTCCATCATCATCTGTCTTTCTTTCTTCACTATCCGTCTGTTATTCCTCCTTGTCAAATGGTGGGCATCTTCACAACACCGTCTACTCTTTCAACCATCACCATTATCGCTAATTTCACTATGGCTGTCTGTCTCTCCTCACTATCATTCACCGTTCTGCACCATTCACACATGTTCATCAGTTCACCATCCGCCCTGATCACAACACCTTCAGGGTCCATTCCAACACCCCATCAGAGGCTTGGAAGTCACACAGCATCATTCACACCTTCCTCAGTACAGCATCCGCCCTGATCACAACACCTTCAGGGTCACTGCAGGGCATTCCAACACCCCATCAGAGGCTTGGAAGTCATACAGTGTCTCCCTAGTTAAGAAAATTCATGATCCAACCCTGTCATCTCATACATATACATCCCTTCTTGGTTAACGTCTGTACTTGTTAATATAAAAATGATACAAGGATCTTCTTAATATAGCTTGTAGTCTGGCCCTGAGTCTTGGTTCAATGGCCTACAAGTACTTGGGTTAGCATTGTACCCTCTTATCATCTGCCTCTTAACAAATGGGAGCTTATCAGTAAAGAATTGATTGTAGAGAGTATGGTATGTTATCTTATGTAACCTTGAGGGGATGCTGCTCTCTCACACACACATGTACACACACACATACGTACACACTCACACATGCTCAAGGAAATACTATCTCTCTCGCAGCCTATAAAAAAATTGTTATGAGGTCAAATTAAAATCGTTTCCCAGAAGTTTGATGACCTAAAAACACACACTCACACACACACACACACACACAAGGAAACTCTACCTCACAGCTTATGAAGGAAAAAAATTAAAAAACTGTTTGGGTCATTAAAATCTTCATCCCTAAAATTCATGGACTAAACACACACACACACACACACACACACACACACACACCTCCACCCACACACACACACACACGCACTCCCCCACTCTCTCCCCCATATAATTACTTGGTTGCTACCCCTTTCAAATGAGGCTTAATCACCTGAAAGACAAAATTAGTAATGGGGGCGTAGAACTTTTCCGCATCCACTTTAGAAAAACCGGCTGCTTCGATCGGTGGCTGGAGGTCGCGGTTGAGGTTGCAGCCATCGAACATGAACGGCCAGACCCCAGAGCGACTCAGCACGTCCTGGATGACTCGCCGAAGCCAGTGTTTGTTGCCGTCGAATTCTCGGATGTGCTCCATGAAATAAAACTTGCCGCCCTGTAGGAGATTGAGGGAGTTGATGGTGATGATAATGGAGATGATGGTATGTTTTTTTAGTTGGTGTTGATGGTGATGAGGGTGAGAAATAGGAACTTGGTGATTACTCTGATGGTGGTGATGTGATTCTTAATTGGTGTTGATGTTGGTGGTGAGAAATAGGAACTTGGTGATGACTTTTGTGATGGTGGTGGTGATGTGATTTTTAATTGGTGTTGATGTTGGTAGTGAGAAATAAGTGCTTGGTGATGATTCTAATGATGATGGTGGTGATGATGGTGGTGGTGGTGACATTCTCATAACTCAAATTCATTCCTTTTTTTTTTAAGGATTTTGTGATGACTGATGATGACTATGAGGGTGGTGATGATGGTGGTGGTGGTGACATTCTCATAACTCAAATTTCTATAAGCCTTTCTGGACCTGTTTTGGAGGGGGACATTTACTGTTTTTATTCAAGTTTTCAAGGTGTTAATTTTCGTCCATCAGTGAAAATAAATACACCCCCCACGGTACTCACGGGGGCCAGGACGCGGCGGACCTGCTGTAGTATCCGCTCCACCTCCACCACGCTGCACAGGACGAGCGTCATCACCACCACATCCACGCTGTTGTCCGGCACGCTGGTCATCTCCTCGCCTGTGTGGGGGTGAACGGACATTAGCTCATCACACAGGTAAAGGATGACAAGGGAATTACACTGGCACACACACACACACACACACACACACACACACACACACACACACAAGAAACACCAGCAACACAAGAGGACACAGTAAAAATGTCTCTTTCTCCTCCCTCCCTCCCTCCCTTCCTTACCTTTCCTTAACCCTCCTTACCGACTAACCTTCCTATCCATCCTTCTCCCTTCCTCATCTTTCCCTACCTGTCCCTAATATCATCATCCTCCCCTCAGCCCTCCATCGTACCTGTGGTCACCAGTATCTCCTCGGACTGAATGTTGGGAAACTTCTTGCGGTTCTCATTGTAGTACTGGGCGAAGTGAGGGTTGGGGTCCACCACGATGAGGTGACTGCCCTCGGGATAGTAGGGGAAGTTGACTCCTGGGAAAGACAAGAAGGTGGTGTTATTTATATATTTATGTTTCTGCTGGTGGCGCTGGTAGACGTTCTTTGTGGAGAGAGAAAGATAAAGGTGATGGGGATAGAGAGGAGGAATGAGGGTGATGGGGATGAAGAGGAGTGAGGAGGATGGGGGTGCAGAAGAGTGAGAGGATGAAGAGAGTAAGAGGATGAAGGTTAACCCCTTGACTGTGGATTTCCTACCAGAAGAAATCACCAAGCTACAGGAATGGAACAAAAAGTGGCTGCTACAATTCAGTGAAGAAATATGTAAAGTCCTGCACCTTGGGAGGGGATATCCAGCATACCAATACCACATGGGAAACACTCCACTATCCACCTAAGAGGCAGAGAAAGACCTGGGAGTGTATGTTACCAGGCTACCAGTGACGGCCAAATCCGTGCCAACTGCAGCAGATGGGTTAAATAAATCTGAAACAATTCTTCCTCACCTGCCAATCCACAACTAATTAACTTAAACCAACATCTCCGTCACAACACACCTGTCGCTCCCATCCTAATCAACCCAGCACCTCCAGCCTCACCTGTGCCGACGCCCACCTCCAGTATCTTTATCTTGTTCTCCTTCCTCAGCTTGGGGTCGTGCGAGGTGACGGAGGACAGGCTCGAGAAAAAGCTCTTCTTCAGCTCCTCTGACTTGGGGTCGGTGCCGGAGCTGATCATGTTCATGAACCAGGCGAACCATCTGAAGAGGGGGCATTGTATTTCATAAGTATAACAAAGGAAAGGAGTACAGTGAGGGAAAGAATCACCATTATTTTGTCATAGGGGAAAAGATTGTATATATTGAGTTGATTAGGTTTATTATGAAGGCAAACCATTTGTGGGAGGAGTCACTGTATTGCAGAAAAGGATAATGAGGAAAAGGAATACAATGAAGGAAAGAATTGACATTATTTTATCATAGGAGAAAAGATTGTATTGAGAGCTGATTAGATGTATTAAGAAAGCAAATGATCTGGCAGAGTCATTAAGAGAAGGATAATGAGGAAAAGAAGTACAATGAAGATAAGAATCACCATTATCTTATCATAGGAGAAAAGATTGTAATGAGAGCTGATTAGATGTATTAAGAAAGCAAACGATCAGGCAGAGTCATTGTATTACAGAGAAGGATAATGAGGAAAAGAAGTACAATGAAGATAAGAATCACCATTATCTTATCATAGGAGAAAAGATTGTATTGAGAGCTGATTAGATGTATTAAGAAAGCAAATGATCTGGCAGAGTCATTAAGAGAAGGATAATGAGGAAAAGAAGTACAATGAAGATAAGAATCACCATTATCTTATCATAGGAGAAAAGATTGTATTGAGAGCTGATTAGATTTATTATGAAGGCAAACCATCTGGCAGAGTCATTAAGAGAAGGATAATGAGGAAAAGAAGTACAATGAAGATAAGAATTGCCATTATCTTATCATAGGAGGAAAGATTGTGATGTGTGAGTTAATTAGGTTTATCATGAAGGCAAACCAACTGTCAAAGGATTCATTATATTGAAGAATAATAATGAGAGAAAGAAGTACAATGAAGGAAAGGAAAAAAACACCATTATTACTATAGGAGGAAACATTGTATTGTGTGAGGTCGTCAGGATTATTATGAAGGCAAACCATCTAAGGAGGAGTCAAGTAATTATGTAAGTTATTAAGTAGAGTAATTATTAAGCCATTAGTGTTAGTTTTATTGAAGGGGGAAACATTTTATGAGAGAGAGAGTACATAAGAGTAAGTGAAGGATTGCATGAGAGAGAGAGATTACATAAGAGTAAGTGAAGGATTGCATGAGAGAGAGAGAGAGATTACATAAGAGTAAGTGAAGGACTGCATGAGAGAGAGAGAGAGAGAGATTACATAAGAGTAAGTGAAGGACTGCATGAGAGAGAGAGAGAGATTACATCAAGAGAGAGAGAGAGATTACATCAGAGTAAGGAAGGATTGCATGAGAGAGAGAGAGAGAGAGAGAGAGAGAGAGAGTACATCAGAGTGAGGGAAGGAGTGCATGAGAGAGAGAGAGAGAGAGAGAGAGAGAGATTACATCAGAGTAAGGGAAGGATTGCATGAGAGAGAGAGAGAGAGAGAGAGAGAGAGAGATTACATCAGAGTAAGGGAAGGATTGCATGAGAGAGAGAGATTACATCAGAGTAAGGGAAGGATTGCATGAGAGAGAGAGAGAGAGAGAGAGAGAGAGAGAGAGAGAGAGAGAGAGAGAGAGAGAGAGAGAGAGAGAGAGAGAACAGACAAACACTGACATCGAAACACACACACACACACACACACACACATCTCACCTGTGCCTGATGTCCTTGCCCTTCTTCTTGATGACCCAAATAATAATGAGGGCCAGTATGAGGTGGGGAAGGTGGCCCATGATCCATGAGGCGAGCATGTGGTCCACCTGCGCCATGCTGACGGATGCTGCGGCTGCTCCTTCGTCACTGTTGTCAGGCGAGCCGAGTACCGCCCTCAAGGCCACGCCCCCCTCCTCTTCTCTCCTCTACTCTCTTTTTATCTCTTCTACTCTTTTTCTATCCCTTCATTTTCTCTCTTCTCTCCTCTCCCTTCTTTTTATCTCTTCTCCCTTATTTTCTCTCCCTGCGATTCTTTTCTCTCTTCTCTTTTTCTCTCCTCTCCCTTATTTTTCTCTCTCCTTTCCTCTCCCTTCTTTTTATCTCTTCTCTCCCTTCTCTTTTCTCTCTCCTCTCCTCTCCCTCCTCTGCTCTCCCTTATTTTTCTTTCCGCTCTCCCTTGTTGTTTACCTGCAACAATAAAATATCAATCAATCAATCTATCAACTATAAATTACGATACATTCTGTCCATGCTAGTTGTTGAAGGTTGTGTGGTCCATAGCAAGGCATAGAGGTGTGAAGAAGAACCAAGGAGGACCTAATAATATGAAGAAGCGATACAAGGCGGAATAATTAACAGCTCAAAGAAGAAGTTGAAATGAAGCCCCGTAAAAAAGGCGCAAACACGGCCAAGTACGAAGGCGGGAAGGAGGGACTGGCCGTGTGTCCTTTTTTGAGTTGTACGTAATTTAAACGCAATAATAACCTGATTTCCGTAATGGCGACCCCGGAGAATGGCAGGAGGACTAAGATACGGGCCAGAGGTATGTAATTATTGCCAGTATCATGAAGGAAAGAGGTGAAACAGATGAGATTTGATAAATACCTACCGTATTAATTAATTTTTCTCTTCTTTCCTCTACCTTCTTTTTCTCTTCTTCCCTCTCCCTTTTTCTCTCCTCTCCTCTCCCTTCTTTTTCTCTCTCCTCCTTTCCTTTCCTCTCCTCCCTTCTTTTTCTCCTCTATTCTCTCCTCTCCCTTCTTTTTCTCTCCTCTCCTCCCTTCTTTTTCTCTTCTCTCTTTTTTTCCTTTCCTCTCCCTTCTCTTTCTCTTCTTTCCTCTCCTTCCCCTTTCTCTCTTCTCTTCTCTCTCTTCCAAGTATTACAAGGTGTTGTTAATGCTTAATAATTGGGGCTTTGTGTTTCAACAGACGTCTTCGAGTCCTACTTCCTGAAGCACCACCGGGAGGACCTGAAGGCGATCCTGGAGGCGAAGGAGGACGTGGAGATGCATTACCCTGTGTCTGTCAAGTAGGTGCCGGTGAGAAGGGGAGGGAGGGGCTTGTGGAGAGGGGGAAGGGGGACAGAAGAAGGGATGGCGATGGAAAGAGTAGTGGAAGGGGAGGGAGGGGCTTGTGGAGAGGATGAAGGGGGGGATAGAGGAAGGGGTGGTGATGGAGAGGGTAGTAGAAGGGGAGGGGCTTGCGGAGAGGGTAGTGGAAGGGGAGGAGCTTGTGGAGAGGGTAGTGGAAGAGGAGGGGCTTGTGGAGAGGGTGAAGGGGGGATAGAGGAAGGGGTGGTGATGGGAAAGGTAGTGAAGGAGTAGAGGTAGTGGTGGTGATGTGTGTTCTTGGGCGACGAAATGAAAACACCCACTAAATTTAACCAGAAAACTGAAATAGAGAAATAACGTGTGTATCTCCCATCCCACAGCTTCCTGACGATGTTCGAGGAGCACCCTGAGGTCGCTGAGTCGCTGCTGACCTCCCCGACCAAGCTGCTACCAGTGATGGACGTTGCGCTGTTCCGAGCCTACACAAAACTCCTGAACGAGCTTAAGGATACGGGTTGCGACGCCGACCTCACCCTCAAGACCAACCTCCACGCTCGCATCACTGGTGGGGCGCTAAACACTCTTGGAAATGTATAGATAGGAGTGCTCACATAACCTAACATTCTTCTATCCACATTTTACCTCCCATATAATTACTATGAGAGATATATACACCTTAGACAGAGAGATAAACAGGCAACATTTCAAGCGGAAGGAAAGACGAGGGAGCTTGCAGACTTAATAAGGAAGATAAAATAAAAGAATACATAGACAGACACTAATATTTGAGACTTCCGGCAGAGAGCATAATGTTTACTTCTACACTCACTAACCCCCAGCCACCTCCACCCTTCACCCCAGGGTTGCCGTCCTGCCCTGAGCTGTACCGAGACCAAGTTCCGCGCACGGCTGATGTGGGCCGCCTGCTGTGCGTGGCGGGGACAGTGGTGCGGCGAACATCCACCAAGATGCTCGAGTTCCAGAAGGAGTTCGTGTGTACCAAGTGCCGACATGTGTTCACTGTGGTGGTAAGATGTCGGTGTTTTCGGTTACTGTTTACTATTTCCACTAAGCTAATTCTTTCACTTTTTTTCCGACAGATACGAGAATAGTGCAATACCAACAATCCTTTCACTCTTACTACTACTACTACTACTACTATTACTACTACTTCTGTGTGTTTTGGAAAGAGGGAGGAGGGCGTAAGAATTAAATGTGAAGTGTCGGACTAGAAGAGAATGAGAGTAAGAACGTACAGGAAAGATAAGGAATACAAAGGAGTGGACTTGCAGGAATGATAAAGGAATGGAATGTTGGTATGATTTCTGTGTTTTCATTTACCATTTTCTATTAATGCTATTTTTCTTCTTTTACCACTTACAAATTTTACTTTTTTTGCCATTTTTTTCCTCATTTTTTGACTTGGAGTGAAGTTAAAGGAATAAAAATGGGCTAAAGGAATGGCAAAGGAGTAGAGTGCTTAAAGGGGCACAGAGTATATCCATCCCTCTCCTTCACCCCCAGGCAGACCATGACCAGTACTACCATCTGAGCAGGCCCGGCCGCTGCCCAAACCCTCAAGAATGTCACTCCTTCAACTTTAGCGCCCTGTCCTCAACCTCCAAGCCTATCCACACCAGGGACTACCAGGAACTCAAAATACAGGTCAGGTTACATTGATTTACTTATTTTGTCAATAGGGATATTTGTGAAGAGGGATTTTACATCATAGCTATACATATAACACGAAGGGGGCAGTTTCCAAAGTTCGTGTGATATGTGTAGCTATGATGTAAAATCTCTCTTCACAAATATCCCAATTGATGAAACTGTTGATATCTGTGCTAATCTTCTCTATCAGGGCACCAACCTATTTACGGGTATGACTCGAGTAATCTTTAAGAACTTATTTATTTTATCTTAGTGTTTTGTTAATGGCAAGGGAAGAAGTTGGTATCATTAACGGGGTCTTGTTTGAAAATATAGACGGTGAAGATGCGAAAATAACTATGTACAAGGAACTCAAAATACAGGTCAGGTTTTATTGATTTATTTATATAGTTTTAGTCTTAATGGCAAGGGAAGAGGTTGATTTTATTAAGGGGGTTTTGTTTGAAAGTAAAGATTAGAATACAGTGATAATAAGGAGGCCAGTCAGAGTGTGTGTGTGTGTGTGTGTGTGTGTGTGTGTGTGTGTGTGTGTGTGTGTGTGTGTGTGTGTGTGTGTGTGTGCTAACTTTTACTATTACATTATATCAACCACACCAACCAGGTACAATCAACATCAAACATCGCAAATAAAAACACTCCGGTAAAATAATAATAATAGTAATGACAATAACAAGAATAAATGATAACAAAATAATGATAAGAAATAATAATGGTCCAGTCAAATAATAAAAACAACAGTAAAATAACAACAGGCATAAAACAGCCCAGTAAACACGACCGCTACGCCACAGGAACAAGTGCAGAAGCTGAAGATGGGCAGCATTCCAGGGTCCTTGTGGGTGACCGTGGAGGATGACCTGGTGGACTCATGCCGGCCGGGGGATGACGTCGTGATCTGGTGAGTCCCCCTTCACGCCTCTACTTGCGAATTAATATGTGAGACAACTGCATTTTCCTTTTAACCCGGTAGCAGCGACGGGCCAAATTTGTGGCTTCACCGTGTAGCAGCGATGGGCCAGATTTTTGCCATGATATAAACCCCCTAAAATAGATGATGCATAAACTGATCACAAATGCGTTGATGTATATTATGAAATGGTTTGTGTGAGGGGTGATTTTTTTCTCATTTTTCTCACTTAGAGGGACCTTTAAGAAACATGATCCCCGCAGCTACAGGGTTAAGCTTCGTAATAATTTTCCTGTGTCATTTTTGTTATTTATTTACGTAATGGTTATCGTCCGTCGTGTGCAGCGGCGTGGTGAGGCAGCGGTGGCGGCCGGTGACCCGAGACGTACGACCAAGCCTTGACCTGGTGCTGAGGGCCAATAATGTGACGGTGAGTGCATGTGTGTGTACGTGTGTGTTTTGTTACGGTAGATGGTTGGATAGATATTTTCTATAAGTCATTACAATCAGATTATTAGCAAGTAACACATCCTTTCTCTCCCTCCCTTCCTCCGCTGCGTCACCCCCGGCCAGGTTGACAATAAGGACCGTAGCAGCAGCACCACACTCACAGAGGAGATGCGGGAGGAGTTCACCGACTTCTGGGACCGCTACCGACGCGACCCCATGGCTGGCCGGAACATCATCCTCGCCTCGTTCTGTCCGCAGGTGAGCTAGAAGGACACAATCAGCTCTCTCAGGTGTTAGGGTACGCTTGTGTGATTCTCTTCTCGTTCAGTGTAATTTTCCCTTATGGGGCTTGATGGGGTGTGACTCTCTCCCACGCACAACAGTCCTTGCTTACCTATCTGTACTTTCCATTCCAGTAAGCTAATAAGTACTCGTAAGGGAACAGAGACAGGTGAGTTAAGTACTGTATGCATTCACCAGGTCTTGTCTACTTCTTCTTTGCAATAAGTACTCGTAAGAGGTGTTTTAACCCGTCTGCTGCGATTGGCACGGATTTCGTCTTCACTGGTAGCCTGGTCACACATACTCCCAGGTCTTCCTCTGCCTCTGTGGTGGATAGTGGAGTGTTTCCCATGTGGTATTGGTGTGCTGGATATCCCTTCACTGGTAGCCTGGTAACATACACTCCCAGGTCTTTCTCTGCCTCTGTGGTGGATAGTGGAGTGTTTCCCATGTGGTATTGGTGTGCTGGATATCCCTTCACTGGTAGCCTGGTAACATACACTCCCAGGTCTTTCTCTGCCTCTGTGGTGGATAGTGGAGTGTTTCCCATGTGGTATTGGTGTGCTGGATATCCCTTCACTGGTAGCCTGGTAACATACACTCCCAGGTCTTTCTCTGCCTCTGTGGTGGATAGTGGAGTGTTTCCCATGTGGTATTGGTGTGCTGGATATCCTCTCCCAAGGTGCAGGACTTTACATTTTTCTTCACTGAATTGTAGCAGCCACTTCTTGTTCCACTCCTGTAGCTTGGTGACGCCTGCTTGTAGGAAATCCACAGTCAAGGTGTTAATTAGTGTGTGTGTTCCTCAGGTGTACGGGCTCTACGTGGTGAAGCTCGCTGTGGCTGTGGTGGTGGCGGGCGGCGTGCAGAGGACCAGCAACAACACCAGGGTCAGGGGAGAGGCTCACCTTCTGCTAGTGGGTGACCCGGGTAAGACCTTCAACACTGTCGCCGGTTCACCAATAATCTCTGTCTGTACTCTAGCATTCTGACCCCCACTATGCTTGCTCCCATTCCTATTTTTCTTCTATAGTCCGTTTTTATTCATGGGGCCAGACTTGCGATGACCCTCTCCATCTTGCTCGCACCAATGCTAATCCTTCCTCCATTTCCAACACTCCCAAGTCTTGCGTCACTCTCCCTGTCCATGTTCTCCTTGCTCTTCCACCTGGTCACCTTCCCTTGCATTTCCATACTCTTCTCTTGCTCATCCCTGTTCTATCCAAGTCCCTTATGCAAGAGTTAACCTGTATCTTCATTCCTTCATGACTTTCTACTCTTATCTTTTATTTCCTACTTAGATCTCACTCATTCTCTCTGTCTGCCTTGCCCAATGTTACAGAGATGAGCACCAAGGCAATAGTATACTCCTACCGGCCTCGTGCAGACTCCTATGTTCTTATGTTTTCTCCCCTCCGCCAGGCACGGCCAAGAGTCAGTTCCTGAAGTACACGTCGGCCCTGGTGCCGCGGAGTGTGTTCACCACGGGCGCCGGGACCACCAGCACCGGCCTCACTGTGACGGTGGTGCGGGAGGAGGGGGAGTGGGCCCTCGAGGCAGGCGCTCTGGTACGTCACAACACAACAAAATCACTCACTGGTTCATAATGCAGGAATAATGGGACTTTTCTTTAATATTTGTTTTTCCTTTACTGTAAAAAAATTGTGCTTTCGTGTCCCAGGTGATGGCCGATGGGGGCGTGTGCTGCATTGATGAGTTCAACAGCATCAAGGAGGCGGACCGCGCTGCCATACACGAGGCCATGGAGCAGCAGACCATCAGTGTGGCCAAGGTGAGGGGTATACCTTCAACCCTCCCATGGCCCCACAGCAAATGACTTTCTACTCTTGCTCATCCCTATGCTATCCAAATCCCTTATGCAAGAGTTAACCAGTATCTTCATTCCTTCATTCCCTCTGCTGGTAAACTGGAACAGCCCTCCTTTGTCTGTATTTCCTCCTGCCTATGACTTGAACTCTAAATTGACCTTCTCTTTTTCCCCTCTCATTCCATTTTCTTTACAGGAGGAGTGCATGGCGGGCTTTTTTGTTTTTTATGTTAATTTCAGGAGCTGTTTCTCTGCCATAAAAAAATATACATACATTAACCCGGTAACAGCGACGGGCCAAATTTGTGGCTTTACCGTGCAGCAGCGACGGGTCAAATTTGTGGCTTTACCGTGCAGCAGCGACGGGCCAAATTTGTGGCTTTACCATGCAGCAGCGACGGGTCAAATTTGTGCCATGATATAAACCCCCAAAAATAGATGATACATAATCTGATCAGAAATGCTTTGATATGTATTATGAAATGGTTTGTGTGAGTGATGATATTTTCTCATTTTTCTCGCTTGGAGGGACCATTAAGAAACATGATCCCCGCTGCTACCGGGTTAATGGGGTAAATTCAGAGGGAGCTTTCTCATCCCCTTCCCCTTCCCTTAACCCCCCCCCCCGCAGGCCGGCCTCCTCTGTAAGCTCGATAGCCGGTGCAGCGTCCTAGCGGCCACCAACCCCAAGATGGAATGCAACGCCGAGGAGATGATCGAGTTTGTGGGTCTTGCCTCGCCGCTGCTCTCCCGCTTTGACCTCGTGCTGGTGCTGAAGGACGCGAAGAACCATGAGTGGGACAGGTGGGCGGAACGGACATTGTTGAGAGTTACCGGACATGCGTAGTTGAGTAGCGGACTTTTTTTTTTTTTTTTTTTTAACTGTTGACTATAAAAAAATAATAAATAATGAAAATAAGAATAAATTGAGAAAATAAAATACACTCCTCATCCCCCCCCCCCCCCCTGTGTTTCCCCCAGGGTAGTCACAGGGTACATTTTGAAGGGCCAAGATCCTCACCCTCCTCAACCTTCCATGTCCCCCCCAGGGTAGTCACAGGGTACATTCTGAAGAGCCAAGATCCTCAACCTCCTCAAGCTTCCATGTCCCCCCCAGGGTAGTCACAGGGTACATTCTGAAGAGCCAAGATCCTCAACCTCCTCAACCTTCCATGTCCCCCTCCAGGGTAGTCTCAGGGTACATTCTGAAGGCCCAAGATCCTCAACCTCCTCAACCTTCCATGTCGCCCCCCAGGGTAGTCACAGGGTACTTTCTGAAGAGCCAAGATCCTCAACCTCCTCAATCCCCCGTTTCCCCCCACAGGGTAGTCTCGGGGTATATTCTGAAGGGCCAAGACCCAGGGGAGGTGGAAGGGACAGGCGCGGAGGAGGACTGGAGTCTGGAGAAGCTGCGCGCATACTTCTGCCTCATCCGTTCCCTGCAGCCGCGCATGTCACCCCAGGCCAATGAGGTTCTGAGTCGCTATTACCAGGTGCAGCGGCAGAGGGACCTACGCAGCAAGGCACGGACCACACTAAGGTAGGGGGACGCTGAAGTACTTTCCTCCTCTTTCACTACGCAGCAAGGGCACAGATCACACTAAGGTAGGGAACACTGAAGCTTTTTCCTCCTCCTTTATCACCAGTATCATGAGTAGAGTACGAAAGCCTTGTCAAATTTGTTTCTTCAGGTTCATGGTACAGAAGAAGGGCCAAACTACCACCAGGGTCATAAAACTACTCCTGGAAATGCCCACAACTCCTATGAAAACCTTATCAAATGTGTGTTTCTTTAGGTTCATTGTACAGAAGAAGGGCCAAACTACCACCAGGGTCATAAAACTACTACTGGAAATGCCCCAAACTCCTACGAAAACCTTGTTAAATGTGTGTTTCTTTAGGTTCATGGTGCAAAGAAAGGCCCAGACTACCACCAGGGTCATAAAACTACTACTGGAAATGCCCCAAACTCCTACGAAAACCTTGTTAAATGTGTGTTTCTTTAAGTTCATGGTGCAAAGGAAGGCCCAGACTACCACCAGAGTCATAAAACTACTCCTGGAAGTGCCCCAAACTCCTACGAAAACCTTGTTAAATGTGTGTTTCTTTAGGTTCATGGTGCAAAGGAAGGCCCAGACTACCACCAGGGTCATAAAACTACTCCTACGAAAGCCTTGTCAAATATATGTTCTTGGGCGACGAAATGTTTTAGAACACGACATATATTCACTCACCTAATGTTACCGTCACCACACCCTCACGCACTCACCGCCACCCTCTGCCCCTCCCTCAGGCTGCTGGAGAGTCTGGTGCGGCTGAGTCAGGGCCACGCGAGGCTGCTCATGAGGGACACAGTGGAGGTTCAGGACGCTGTGGTAGCTATTAGTCTCCTCGAGGCTTCCATGGGCGGGTTCTCGGCAGTCATGGAAATCAACCCTCTCTACACGGCCTTTCCCTTAGACGCACGCCAGGAATACAGGACTCAAGGTGTGTGTATTTACCTAGTTGTAGTTTTCCAGGGCCTGGGCTTTACGCTCGTGTGGTCCCGTCTCCATATCTACATTTATCCAACTTTTCCTTAAGGCTTTGCACACTCCTCGCTGGTACTACATCCTCACTTAGTCTGTTCCAAACCTCTATATTTCTTTGCGGGAAGCTATATTTCTTTGTGTCTCTCAAGCATCTTCCCTTCCTCAGGTTTTTACTATGTCCTCTTGTGTTCCTGGTGGTAAGTTCTTTTAGTAGTAACTGTGTGTGTGTGTGTGTGTGTGTGTGTTTTGTACTGTAGAAATATGCTAAACTTCCTTCTATCTGCCTTTTATGTTGATTTAGTTGTATTCATTTCTTTAACAGGCTGCAAATCATCATCATCATCATCATCACCATTTTGTTTAGCGTCCGTTTTCACTCTTCCTGAGCGGCTGGACGCTTTATGGCTCTCCTCCATTCTACTCTGTCTTCTGTCCAACGCTCATCCAATCCCATCAACGCCAAGTCTTCCTGTATACACCTTCTCCACATTTTCCTAGGTCTACCAACTGGTCTCCTTCCTTCTACCTCCAATCTGACCGCTCTTTCGGCCACCTCTTCGGATTCTTTACAGGAGCAGCGAGTAGCGGGCTTTTTTTTTTATTGTTTCCTTTTTTTTTGTGCCCTTGTCCTGTCTCCTTTGCTGTAAAAAAAAAAATATATATAGAGATGACCTAAACTTTCTTGCATTTCTCTCCTGCAGTTCAAGTTGTCCTGGAGAAGCTGTCCCTGCCACACGTCTTGGAGGAGGAGCTGGCAAGGCTGGACAAGGAGGACGAACACATAGCCAGCAGCAGGAAGCTCTCCGGGACATACAAGAAGAGGGGGCCTTCCTCCGGGCCAGTCACCAGCACTCAGAAGCTCCCCTCCACCGCCGCCCTGCACTCACGGAAGGACTTCAAGCCGTCTGTCAATGAGGAGGGACTTGCTCTTGATATCGAGGAGCTTGACGAAACTGCAAGTCACCAGAAGAGGCCCAGAGGAGGCATGCAGCAGACCCTTAGCAAGTGGGTGGAGCCTGACACCACACAGGATATGGAGTCGTCGATGCTTCCAGATCCACTCTCTGACGATGACCTGGAGCTCGTCATCCCCAGGAAACAGAGGAAGAGGAAGGAGAAGGAGAGAGGGAATAGTGTGGAGCCTCAAGGGAAGACTGTTAAGCGAAGGAAAGTGAAGAAGAATGCCGGAATGGATGTGTCGAGGGATGCTGGTGTGACGCCCGGTGCCTCCATATCCTGCTCAGTGTCCCACGTGGAGAGGGCGGGTGAGGAGCTGCTGCAGGACCTGGATGACTTCGCCGAGGACACCTGGACGCCCGCCAAGGCCAAAGAAAGGTTCAGCTCCACCGTGGCGAAGTTTGCGTACAAGAAACCTGGGAAGGAAACAAACACCAAACAGTCTTGTGGTCGGGAAACTTCAGCAAGCAAAGATGAGAATGGCCGACCCACAGAAGGCTTAGCAACCTGTAACCTCGACACTGAGAGTAAGAAGAAAGCTGATGAAAATTCCCGTAACGCAGCAAGCAAACACAAACAGAACAGGCCTTTGCAAACCCATACCCCATTGACGGAGAGGCCACTAGCGAACTTAAACTCAAGGGACATGCAACAGAGAGGCCAGCAGTGATTTAAAACCCATATCCAAAGCCAATAGGGAAGGGAAGTCTCAGGAACCAGACCTCACAAACTCCCTCTCGAAGCCAAGCAAAGGTCAGACTCAGGACCACAGTGCCGTCAGACCCTCCAGAGCGTCGGGCTTTTCCATACTGAAGCGGTTCGCCTACTCACCACCGGAGGATGAAGCAACCAGCCTGTCACCTCAGCAGACAAGTCCCGGTGCCTTTCCCCAAATTAACAAGAGACAAAGGGATGAAAAGTCTGATCCTGTGTGCTCTGAAGGGAAGGATTTGACCGGCCAGACCCCCAACGCAAAGATCCAGGTTGACTCTACTACGGAAAGCATAAATTTGAGTGGTAATAGAGAGAAGACTTGGAGTAAGGAGGACATTCTATCACTCACACATACAAGGATAAAGGAAGCTAAGGAGAAGAGAATGTCCATCAGTAAGGCAAAGTGCAAGAAAGATGCGACGTCTCCACTCGAAATGCAGCACTCAGAGGAAGATACAATGTCCCCGCCACTAAGTCAGTCTGCCCTTAGTGACACGGGAATCAAAGAAAACGGAGAAGCAGACTTGAGGATGAGGGAGAATGGGACAGGGATAAAGATAAAGAACAAGAAAGATACAATGTCTCCACTCGAAATGCAGGACTTAGAAGAAAAGAAAATGTCCCTGCCACTAAGTCAGTCTGCCCTTAGTGACACGGGAATCAAAGAAAACGGAGAAGCATACTTGAGGATGAGGGAGAATGGGAAAGGGATTGCCACATCAGAACGAAATACAGGCAACTCAGAGATAAGAGAAAATAATAAGGAGTTAAATCAGGCTTCAAGTGACAGTAGAAGAGAGACAGATCAGCCTTTCAATGCACTGATGATGAAGGAAAATAGGAGAGCTGAGAAGAGGATGAATCAAACCACAAACAACTCGGAGATGAGAAAAAATAATAAGGAATCAAATCAGCCTTCAAGTGACTCAATCTCAAGGGAAACGGAAAACATAGGAGGCCGAAACTACCCTGAAAGACATGATAGTTCACCCGGCACTCGGAAGCTCGTAAACAAACCTGATATGAGACTAAACATGAAAGGCAATATGGAGTTAAATCATCCTTCAAGTAACTCAATCTCAAGGGAAACAGAAAACGTAGTAGACCAAAACTATCCTAAAATGCAAGACAGTTCACCCAGCGCTCAAAAGCTCGTAAACAAACCTGATATGAGACTCAACACCCTTACGGACTCACCCATACCCACTAAAGCCAGCATTCTCAACACTCCTCCTCCCTCCTCTGCCTCTAGCAAGTCATATTTCTCCAGCTCAGGCCCATTGCAGTCTAAGCTTAAGAGATTCTGCTTCGCCTTGAATGATGAAGATGAGGATGATATGGATCTTTTTGACAGTCCATTGGAAGGGAAAGTGATTGAGAAGGAGCGGAAGGATGTGAGGTGTGAGAATGTTACCACCACCACCACCACCAACACCAACACCACCTCCACTGTCCCCACTACCAATACCACCACCAATACCACCTCCACTGTACCCACCACCACCACCTCCACTCGCCCATTCACCACCACCTCCACCTCCACTGGCCTAATCACCACCACCACCATCACCAGCAGGCAGCCCTCACAAGCTCCCTTTCCGAACAATCTCTTCCCCCTAAGCTCAGCGACAGGCAGACTGAAGCTTCCTATCGTGGCCAAGGGGGTTGACAAGTACAAAGCCTTGGCCTCGGATGAGTTAGACGATTTTGACTTTGATCTGTAGCCTCTTAAACTAAGCGGTGCCCTTTTTTTTATTATTATTATTATTATTATTATTATTTTTTTTTTTTTTTTTTTTTTACATCAGGGCAATAAAAAGAGTAAAAAAACAAAGCCCGCCACTCACCGCTCCTATAAAAGATAAATGTAAACAGTAACCAAAAGTGAGCTGTGATATATTGTGCATAGCTTTAATTTTTATGTAAGATTATTAATGTCGGTGCTATATTAATCTAAGGTTGCTGGGTAGTGTATTTTCATATGAGTTGTGTGTTAAGCTTTGGTACTAATAAATGATCTTGCCCAGTGAATTATATCAAAGTCTTATTAATAGTTCTCGTTGTGAAGGATTTTATAACGAGACTGCCCCTCCTCATGGTGTTATATAAGGATACAGCAGCTCTGGAACTCTTGTGGTGACCTAAATGGCATCACTGTAAAAAAATATGATCACAAAAGCTGTTCACGTCCTTTTTTTTCTTTATTTCTTGCTGTACTTTCATATATTTTTCATGTCTTCGCGCTGTTTGGGTCTGTGTGGTATTTCCCCCTAGTGTTTTTTCATGTAACTTAGTGATGAGAGGGAAGAAGGAAAACAAGAGACCCGTGAAAAGTTACATCAGGGAGTGCCGTTGCAAAGGAGGATGTCTTGGTCTTGGTCTTGGTTCGGACGCGGATGTAAACAAACACGCGTCCCTCGGCAGTCGGGGTCCTTGCTCGGGGCTGACAGCGTGGAATGAAGGACTGACTGAGGAATTAAGGATTTAAGGACTACCAGTAAGGATTGAAGGACTACCAGCAAGGATTTAAGGACTACCAGCAAGGATTTAAGGACTACCAGCAAGGATTTAAGGACTACCAGCAAGGATTTAAGGACTGCCGGTAAGGATTTAAGGACTACCAGCAAGGATTTAAGGACTACCACCAAGGATTTAAGGACTACCAGTAAGGATTTAAGGACTACCAGCAAGGATTTGGGACTACCAGAAAGGATTTAAGGACTACCAGCAAGGATTTAAGGACTACCAGCAAGGATTTA
Organism: Eriocheir sinensis; assembly: GCF_024679095.1. NCBI lineage: Eukaryota > Metazoa > Arthropoda > Malacostraca > Decapoda > Varunidae > Eriocheir > Eriocheir sinensis. The sequence goes on along the minus strand of NC_066567.1, from coordinate 1,356,287 downwards.
AGGACTACCAGCAAGGATTTAAGGACTACCAGTAAGGATTTAAGGACTACCAGTAAGGATTTAAGGACTACCAGCAAGGATTTAAGGACTACCAGCAAGGATTTAAGGACTACCAGCAAGGATTTAAGGACTACCAGTAAGGATTTAAGGACTACCAGCAAGGATTTAAGGACTACCAGTAAGGATTTAAGGACTACCACCAAGGATTTAAGGACTACCAGTAAGGATTGAAGGACTGCCAGTTAAAGTTTAAGGATTTCCAGAGTGGATAGAAGGACTGACTGAGGAATTAAGGATTGGCAGTGAGGATTGAAGGATTGCCAGTAAGGGTTTAAGGATTTCCAGTAGGGATTGAAGGATTTCCAGTAATGGTTTAAGGGTTTCCAGAGTGGACTGTAGGATTTCCAGAGTGGAATGAAGGACTGAGTGAGGAATTAAGTATTGGCAGTGAGGATTGAAGGACTGCCAGTAAGAATTGAAGGACTGCCAGTAAGGATTGAAGGACTACCAGTAAAATTTTAAGGATTTCCAGAGTGGATAGAAGGACTGACTGTGAAATTAAGGACTGCCAGTAAGAATTGAAGGACTGCCAGTAAGGATTGAAGGACTGCCAGTAAAATTTTAAGTACTTCCAGAGTGGATAGAAGGACTGACTGTGAAATTAAGGATTGGCAGTGAGGATTGAAGGACTGCCAGTAAGGATTGAAGGACTGCCAGTAAAATTTTAAGGATTTCCAGAGTGGATAGAAGGACTGACTGAGAAATTAAGGATTGGCAGTGAGGATTGAAGGACTGCCAGTAAGGATTTAAGGACTGCCAGTAAGGATTTAAGGATTTTCAGTAAGGATGCTGCGTCGACCAAGTCCCGGGGAGACCGACGAGGACCTCTTGAAGCAGGAGGAGGAGCTGGTGGCCCGGGGTAAGCTGCAGCCCTCCGTCAAGCTGGTCAAGGCGGACAAGCGCAAGACTGAGGACTCGGCCAACAAAGACACACCAAAGTCAAAATTTGCGCAGGATCGAACCAACAAGAAGAAGAAAGAGGGAATTAAGGACCAAACCATCTTGCAGGAGAGTAGTGAGTGAGAACGTTGATTATTATTATTATTATTATTATTATTATTATTATTATTATTGTTATTATTATTATAGTTATTGGTGGTAGTGTGAGGACGGAAGGGGAAAAGAAGGGGCAAGTTAACATGAAATCAGGAAGTGTGAAAAGTAGTAGTAGTAGTAAAAGTAGAAGTAGTAATGTTAGTTTAGTAAGTAGCGGGCTTTTTTATTATTGTTTTCTTTTTTTTAAGCCCTCGAGCTGTCTCTTTTGCTGTAAAAAAAAAAATATCAAAAGTCTTATTCCGAGTCTCCCCTCCAGTCCGCAATGTGCCTCGTGCTGCCGTGTTGGGCCGTGTGGTGGAGCGTACGACAGCCCTGCACCCTAGTCCGCCAACCCAGTGGAGCCCCCAGCCTAGCCCCCATGGGTTCCCACAGCCTGCAATACTCAAATCCCTGGTGAGTTACAGGTTTTTCTTATTTATTTATTTATTCTTTTATTTTTTATTATCATTGTTATTTTTTTTTAGGCCATTAGCTCTGAAAAGGTATCATCTTCTCCTCAGACAAGTGATGCAGGGGAAGGCTCGGAGGTGGCGGCAGGGAAGGGGCGGGTGAAGAAGTCTCTGTACATGAGGGAGCTGGAGAGGCAGGGGCTGGCCGGCAAGGGGAGGACTGCTGCTGCTGCTGCTTCATCGCCCTCTGCCGTGCCCCTTCACGACCCTAGCATCGCCGCCCTGGGTGAGTGCTCAAGTGGTGTGCTGCGCGACATAGCTAAACAATAATGAGAAAAAAAAAGTCTGCTACTCATAACCTTTTTGTCGAGTATAACAGTAGTAATGATAGAATAAGATAAGTGACATAGGCCTCATAACATAGCCTCTTCTTCCTATGTATTTCTATGTATCCCTATGTATATATCTATCTATGTGTCCCTATCCTCCCTCCCTTCTTCAGGCACCAGCAGCGTCATCATCCGCGGCGACGATGTGTTACGGAGCAAGTCGGAGGTGGATGAGATTCACCAGGAGAACCTCACCCGCCTGTCATCCATGAGCCACGAGGAACGGATGAAGGAGAAGGAGGAACTTCTCTCCTGTCTCTCCGAGGATCAGATAGCCTTCCTCCGCTCCCTACGCTCAGGTGGAGGAAAGACAGCGAGGGGAGGGAGCGGAGTGGAGCAGGGGGTGGTGTCTATGGAGGTGGAGGGAGAGAGAAGAGAAGAAGAGGGAAGATTAAAAGAAGAAAAAGCAGATCGCAATAATGACGTGGAGATGAAAGAAGAAACAGAAGGAAGGGAGAGCCACTCAATGCCACAGGAGGGCAAAACAGTGAGATTCAAGGACATGGACGAGGAAACCGAAACCAAAACAAAGGAGGAGAGCGAAGAAACCCCAATGCCCGCAGAACTACCCATATCACCGGAGGAGGCTCGGAAATGGCTGCACATGGACAAGGTAGGATATGAGGGATGGGGAGAGCTATACAACATCTGGGAGCACTTTTACAACCATTACCTTTGACTTGTATGAATGTTCCGAAGCTGGTGATGTCATTTACAGAGTTCACGGAGTTTACAGCGATGCAATGTACCCTAAACTCACTGGGATTTGGTAGCGTCCTTCTGCACAGCGAACCACATGATGTATTATAAGGGGGAAGGGTGTGGAAGGGACTGGGCAGTGAACTGGTGGTGGAGCGGAGTGGGCGATAACCTGGTGGAAGAGAGAGAGGAGTGGCTTGGTGTGCGGAGAGATGCTACCAGGTCATATGTTGAGAGAGAGGTCAGTATTTCCGTCCGCAACAGTGAGATTTATTTCCTATCCCTTGCTCAGCTCATTTCTCGTCTCATCTCAGTCTCGTCACTCGAAATCACTTCTATCACTTCATTATTCATTCTTCACTCTTGTTTCTCTCTCCTTCATTCTAACCTCCTTCATTATAATCTCATTCATTCTAATCTTTCCTTCCCCCTCTCTCATCCATGCACTCACTCATCATCTTCCCTCCCTTGCTCATTCTATCCCTCAAATTCTCCTTCCCTTCCTCATCCATCTCTCATCCATTGTCCTCCCCTTCCTCATCCCTCCAAAATCCTCTTCATCCCTCCCTCACCCACCTCTCACCCACAATCCTCCCTCCCTCACTCATTCTAACCCTCAACTTCTCTTTCCCTTCCTCATCCCTCCAACATCCTCCTCTTCCCTCCCTCACCCACAATCCTCCCTTCCTCACTCACAAGGTTGAACTGGATAAACTCAAGTGGATGACAGACATGCCACCTCCCAAGCCCCTGAAGGACACTGAAGGATTCGTGGCCAGGTTCAACTTCGAGGGGGACGTCCTACCATACAGTGCCGACATATCCTACCGCCAGGGACTCCACCACCACGGGGAGGAGCCAGGTGGGTGATCCTATAGCGGAGTCCTTAACAATCCATCCGTTTCCAGGTGTGCAAAGCGATACTTCTCACAGAATAATAAGGAAAAGATAATAAAGAAGAAAAATAAGCAAAACGGGAAGATAAGAAACGTGAAATAAAAATGAGAAAGTACTGAAGAATATTGAAAAGAAAGATAAAGAAAAAGAACATGAAGAGTTAGTGAGATCCAGAAACATTTACATTTTTTTTCCTTGATCTCCTTCACCACCTCCTCCTCCTCCTCCTCCTCCTTCAGGGCGCCCGGGGTACTCACTGGACGAGATCTTCCTGATGGTGCGCTCCCAGGTCCTGCAGCAGCGCCACCAGGGTCTGCGCATGCTGGCTAATATCTTCCGCAACGCCAAGGAGGGACTCTATGACCAGTGCACCAGCCCTCCTTTAGTGCAGCTTGCGGTAAGAAGAGAGAGAGAGAGAGAGAGAGAGAGAGAGAGAGAGAGAGAGAGAGAGACTTCCATTCCACTTTTCCTCCTTATTTCTGAACCTTTCTCTCTCTCCTTTTCTTTCTCAGCTTTCAAGATATCTTTCTCAGTCCTTGGTATATACATTTTTCTTCCTTTTTTCTTTCTTTTACTCTCTTTTATTCAGTAGAGAGAGAGAGAGAGAGAGAGAGAGACAGACTTCCATTGCACTTTTCCTCATTATTTCTGACCCTTTCCTTTTCCTGTTTTCAAGACATTTTTCACATATTTCTTTCCCAGTCCTTGGTACATTTCTCTTCCTTTTCTTTTTCTTTCACTCCTTCTTTTTCTCACCCCTTATACATCGTCCTCATCTTTCTTCTCCTCAATACCTAAGCCACATCTTCCACACATATTCTTGCTTCCAATCAGAATCCAATATCTCTCTTATACACTACTCTATCGCCCTCTAAATAAAGGGTCCTATCGCCTCACCCCATAGGTCGAGGCGGGTGCTGTGTTGCTGCTGCGGTTCGCCCTGGATGACCCGTCGCACCTGGTGTACAGCGAGGCGGTGCGAGGGCTGCATCACCTGGTAGCCAGTGAACCCGACGAGCTGTGTCTGTCCCTCGCGCAGCCGTGGACACCTGGAGGCCTGGAACCGGGCGTGGCCAGCGAGGTGCATGCCAGCGAGAAGGTGTGTGTGTGTTTACCCGAGTCTATAGGGCCTGAGCTACACTCCTCTGGTTACTTTTTCGTATTTATAATTATCCAGTCCTCCCTTAACCCGGTAGCAGCGGGGATCATGTTTCTTAAAGGTCCCTCTAAGCGAGAAAAATGAGAAAAAAATCATCACTCACGCAAACCATTTCATAATATATATCAACGTATTTGTGATCAGTTTATGCATCGTCTATTTTGGGGGGTTTATATCATGGCAAAAATTTGGCCCGTCGCTGGTACCTGGTTAAGCCACCTCCTTTGTTGTAAAAAATAAAAATCTATTGTGCTTGTATCTCCACATTTTCTCTATAATCTCTACTCTTATCCATCACTTTATTCTTTTTTCTTCAGTTTACGTGCTTTTCCGACACCCTACGCCCTTGTCCACCCAGCAGTGAATGGGTACCAGGTATTAATCGGGGGTTGTGTCTCGTCTCCTGGGGTCTGTTCCCTTCTATAATTCCTTCCCCTTCTGTCTCTCTCCGGCATATGACCACGGATGTTGCGCCGACTAATCGCAACTTTCCAACTTACTTTTTCTCGTTACGTATTTTCTCCATTTCCTCAGACGCGGCAGGAGTTGGACAAGGAGGAGCAGGACTTGAAGGACCACGAGGTTATCAAGCTGGACGTGGTGCGCGCCCTCGTCAGGATGGACACACTCGTTAGGATCAGGTGGGTCCAGGCTGCTCCAGTGTACGTAAGCCTGAGACAAACTGGACTGCTGCAAGGGAAGGCATTAGAACACTGAGTTGCGACCTGTTGTTTTGTGTACACGCAGCTGGGTCCTTTGAACTCCCACAAGAATTTCCCGACCAAACAGTTCCCTTGTACCTTAAATATAATAGGGGTTAGGTGAGGCTACATAGGTCATTCGAATACCCTCTAACACCCACAAAACCCTTCCCCAGATACCTTTTGGAGAAGAGTCATCCGGGCGCAGAGACGGTCATCCACGCGCTGGGCCTCCTCACCCGCCTGGCACGTCACTCCCTCTCAGCCGCGTGGAGTCTGGCCTCAACGCCGCGGCTTCTCACTGTGATCCTCGACTCCTTCCTCCCCCATAACGTGTCGCCACTGCTCTCCGGACAGACCGTTGCCTCCATGACCTCCGTGTATGGTGTTCCTCTGAGACACGCCCTTCATCTCCTTAGGGTGTGTGTTTTGGTCTGTTTGTGTGTTAGTGTGTCGCTTCTTTCATGTATTGTAGTCTGCGTATGTCTCCCCACCCAGACACATCCTTAGGCTACGAGTATGTGTTTAGGTTTTCTTTTCCTTGCAGTAGACAGACCAATGACTCAACCTAAACCCTTAAAAATCAATGGTTGTTATATTCTGCTCCTTTAAAGATAGCAGAAGAACGTTAGACACATCCTTGAGCTTCCAGTATGTTTCTCTTTTCTTTTTGTAATAGATAGATGATTTTTTTTTTTTTTTTTTTTTTTTTTCGACAAAGGAGACAGCTCAAGGGCACAAAAAAAGGAAACAATAACAAAAAAAAGCCTGCCACTCGCTGCTCCTAAAAAGAATCCAAGGAGGTGGTTGTAACATTGTGCTCCTTTGAAGATAGCAGAGGACCGTCAGACCCATCCTTGAGCTCCGATGTTTTCTTTTCTTTTTCTCTATGGTCAAGGCGACAGATCAACAACTGAGCCTGAGCCATGAAAAATCAGTGCCCTCAATAGTCTGGTCCTTAAAACATAACCAGAGAATACCAGACACAAGATACTAAACACAGGAATGACCAAATAAAGTTCCCCTCTCCGTATGACCATTGCCTGTGTTTGTAGGATTGCCAGAGGTGCCTTTCAGTCTCCTCAGTGCCTGGTCCTCCCCCACAGGTCCTGGCAGCCAAGGGTCGGCAGTTGGCATCACAGCTGGTCAACACACACCAGCTGATGGACCGCCTGCTGGTGTACGTGGCCATGGAGCCGAGCGAGGTCAGTCTGCCCCTCCAGGAAGCCTTACTGCTCAGCCAGGAAGCGTATGCCACCTGGGCCGTCCTCCTGGCGTACGGACTCTCCAAGCCGGTGGAGGCAGTGGCCAGCTTCTACCCGATGTTCGTGAGGCAGCTGGTCTTCTACAGGGACAAGGTGCCACTCAACCAGGAGCAGGAGAACAATAAATTTAACTACGACGTTGGTGCGCACATGTTGGCAACCCTGAGCCGGGCCGTGGAGGTGGCGGCCACACACTCGCTCCTTGAGGCTCGGGCGAGGCTCAACCAGGGCACGGTGGCTGAGGCTGACGGCAAGATGTTGGTGCTACAGCCGCCCCCCCTCACCTGGACGCACCTGCAGGACCTCCCTCAGCTGGTGGAGACATGTCTGGCTAAGTGGATGTCCCAGCTGGCTCGTGGTGACTCCCAGCCAACATTTTCCGGGCTGAGGCTCGTCGGCAGCTGCTGTCTCTTCCTGGTCACTTACTACACCAGGTGGAGAGACCAGACCTCGTACCACCACGAGGAATGTCTCTCCAGGATTGAACACCTGCACCACAGCATCATCTCTCCCTTCCTCGGCTCACCTGCCTTCACCAAGCTCCTGGGTGCCCTGCCTGCCCACTCCTCCCTCTGCAGCACCCTCCCCCCTGGCACCTCCCGGGACCCCATCAACCTGGGCTCCCTGGGCTGCGTCACCTTGGGAGGGAAGGTTGTGCCCGTCATCCAGCCCTTGTCACCCTTCCCAATACTCACACCCCTCAGCAGCCTCCTCCTCACCCTCGCCACCCTTCACCCCGGCCTGAGACGCCCCACGCCAGACCCTTTCCTTGAGTCCACAGAGATTGCTTCATACCTTGAGAAGCTGTGTGTCTCTCCCCGCAGCCTCGCATCTCAGTGGCTCACCCGCGCTGAGACTTACTTCCTCTGCAACATGCTGCAGCTGGCCAGTGTGTCGGAGGGTGTGGGCAGTGTAAGGAAGGTGCTGTTCCACGAGGCTGCCCTTTGTGTCTTGCTGTGCGTCCACAAAGGAGATGAGCATCTGGTCAAGGCACTCCTCACCAAGGTCGTGTGTGCTCCAGAATTCACCGGTGACCTTGCGGAGATGACCCGAGGCCTGGACGACATGAGCCTCACTGACTACGAGCCTCTCAAGTCCCCGGCCCTCCGCCAGCCTGCCCTCAACCCTTTCCAGATGACGAGGAACGCCCTTCAGTCCCTCAGCTCCATTGGGAGTGAGTTGTCTTCTGTCCTTGTCACCAGGAAGGAGCTAGAGGCAAGTGCTGTACTCACTGGTGGGGTTCCCTTCGCTACAAACAGCATCACAGTCGCCCACTTGGAAACTCCTCTCATCCTAGACCAGTTCTGGCCCCTCATGCCCCTGAAGCATGCCTTCAGGGCCAGACAAAAGCCTCTCAAAGGACAGGAGGAAGAGGAAAGCAACCAGTCCAAGCCCGAGGACGTCCTGACGGTCACGCGCTGCCTCCAGATGGCCTACGTGGGGCTGAAGCACCGGCCACGCATCCTGCTTCCCCCGGCCACCACCTCCCACCCAGCCTGGCTCCAGCACCTCTCCCTGGCCTTCCTGTCTGCCAGCGACCTCTTCCTTGACCCGGCCATCAGCTCCTACCTCCAGGGGTGTGTCGTGGAGATCCTGGGCAAGGGAGGGTATGCCAAGATGGACCTGCAGCGCCCCATTGACTGCTTCTCCTCCACGGCTGGCTGGTACCGAGCCCTGGTGGACCAGTACATGGCTGTCTCCTACGGTGACTCCACCTTCGCCCTGTTCCTGGTGACGCCCCTCCAGCAGCACTGCACCAAGGAGTTCCGCACCAGCCTGTGGGGGGACGCCAGCGACACCCTCCAGTTTGTGTACCTGACCCCGGAGCAGGTGAAGCGGTTCATCCCCCTGGAGCAGTTCCTGGAGCCCCCTGAGGAGGACGAGGGGCTCATCACCAGGTACCGCGCAGCCCTCGGCACGGGAACCATCAGTGCGCGGAGGAACCCACTCATGCACGCCATCGCTGAGCACCACACGCGACGCTTCCTCCACCACAGCAAGGAGGAGAGATGAGGCGCTGGACTCCTCCACTAATACCCATGACTTGAACCACTCCCTGCAGGCCAGGACTCAGGCCAGGACGATGTTGCTGCTCCTTAGGTGTTGTCGTAAGGCTTCAGGCTTCTGGTCACCTGTGTTGTGTTGGTGGCGTGGTCACCATCTCAGAGGCAGGCAGATGGTGAAGCCTGCCGCTGTGTGATCTGAGTGTCTCTTTTATATTGTTACGAATGTGCTGTATGTGAATGATTGTATGTGTAATGTGATGAAATTGTAGCATGATGCAATGTTAGCTCAGCATGGTGGTTGTTCTGGTGCCTGCCTGCCCGTGGATGGTGTGTGTGGGGGGGTGGCGTAACAATATATATAGAGGCACTGAAGAATTGGTTGTGTGAGTTTCCTTGTATCAGACAGTCTTGGCTCCAGTCCATCTTAACAGAAATCTCTTAATGTTGATTTACTGTAATTCCCCAAATCTGGCGGCACAGTTGGATTAAATGGTAAAAGAGGAATCAGATGCAGGACTTTGATTTTTTCTTTGGCTGGGTCTTGCCCACAGGAGGGGACACCATGCTGGTGTGTTGTATGCTTCAAACACCAGTCTTGACTTATGCTCCTGTTATCTCATATCACTTTACAATATCAGAGAGAGAGAGGGAGAGGGAGAGGGAGAAAAACTGAAACACCATTCCTGACTTCAGTTCCATTATCTCCATCAAGTCTTACTTTATTATTTGTTTCGTAAGCAAGTAGTAGTCCAGCGGTGTTCTCCTGCCCGGTGATGAAGAAATCCAGCAAGTATTTTGTGTTGAAAGTTACACTGGGTAGGTACAGCTTGGGGGGCGGGGGGGGGGGGGGGAGTTTTGCACTGGGGCAACGAGTAGTATTGTTTTCTGATTTTACTTATCTCATTTATCATCTTATGAGAAAATCGTTGAATAAGAACACTGGCATTAGCAGCGGCAGCCGAAGAGGCGGCGCCCCGAAAGCTGTCCGCTGCCGCCCGGCGCCGAGATCGCCGGGTCGCCGAAACCTGCATCCCGCTGTGCCTGGCCGCCGGAGCCCGAGGAAGACAAGACGCCGCCAGGATGATCACCAAGGACTTCACGCTGCCCACCGAGGAGGAGCTCACGGTGCAGGAGATCAACATCAGCACGCCGTCCCTGCGCGCCGCCGCCTTCCACCTCGGCAAGACCTGCGAGGCACAGAACAATGTGAGGGCCGCCGGGGCGCCCAGTGTGTCGCCTGCTGGGGCACCCGGGGGCGGGGGGCGCCGTGCCGTTACCCCCGGGGTGCAGGGTGTGTTAGGGAGGCCGAGGATACAGGCGAGAGGGCGGCCACCCCTTGGGAAGTTAATACTTACAATATGGATTATTTTTTGGGCCCTGAATGCAGTGCTGTAACAAATGACTTACGAAAAAAAGAAGGGAGGGCGAGGGGGGTGAAGCCCCTCCGTCAGGGGGTCGTGGGGGCGAAGCCTTCTCATTAAGAGGGTTGAGGGGGGCAAAGCCCCTCCATAAGGTTAAGTTAGGTTAATTTAAATTTATTCAGCATGTGATGTGGCACGGCTGAGACTGTGGCACTGCTATACTCTAAACTCTTCTATTAAGTACTCATTCCTATGCCCCGCCCCCTCCCCCCTTCAGGAGTACATGCTGTGCCGCAAGGAGGAGAATGACCCCCGCAAGTGTCTGGCGGAGGGCAAGGAGGTGACGGCGTGCTCCCTCAACTTCTTCCGCAAGCTGAAGAAGGCGTGTCTGGAGGAGTTTTCTCAGTACGCCAACTGCCTCGACAAGTCATCTCGGGACATGGAGTACCGACTGTGAGTGAACCAGAGTTGTTGTGTGGTGCTAAAAATATCATGTCAGTTATATTATGCATTACTTGATTTCCCGAGAAGCCGCCACCAATTCTTTACCCCCCCTTCCCCTCCTCCTCCCGTCTCCCCGCCCTCTAGCTGCCGCAACACTCAGGCCATCTACGACAAGTGCGTGCTGGACAACATTGGGGTGGAGCGGCCAGACTTTGGCTACTTCTGCGAGCCTAAGATTGTGGACAGCAAGAGGTAAGATGTGCGGGGACATTATGAAGATAGAGATAGGGATAGAAAGATAGATATAAAGATAAGTAGACAGCTGTTAAATGACAATACTGGCAGCCAATTATATAGACGGAAAGATAGAGGTAGAGGTAGATAGCTGTGGCAAGGCAGTACTGTATAGAATAGGGATATAGAGATAGGGATAGAAAGATAGGTATACAGATAGATAGACAGCTGTTTATAGACAATACTGGCAGCCAATTGTATAGACAGAGAGATAGAGGTAGAGGTAGGTAGCTGTGGCAAGGCAGTACTGTATAGAATAGGGATATAGAGATAGGGATAGAAAGATAGGTATACAGATAGATAGACAGCTGTTTATAGACAATACTGGCAGCCAATTGTATAGACAGAGAGATAGAGGTAGAGGTAGGTAGCTGTGGCAAGGCAGTACTGTATAGAATAGGAAGATAGAGATAGGGATAGAAAGATAGGTATACAGATAGATAGATAGCTGTTTATAGACAATACTGGCAGCCAATTGTATAGAAGGAGAGATAGAGGTAGATAGCTTTGGCAAGGCAGTACTGTATAGAATAGGAAGATAGAGATAGGGATAGAAAGATAGGTATACAGATAGATAGACAGCTGTTTATAGACAATACTGGCAGCCAATTGTATAGAAGGAGAGATAGAGATAGAGGTAGATAGCTATGGCAAGGCAGTACTGTATAGAATAGGAAGATAGAGATAGGGATAGAAAGATTGATATAAAGATAGACAGCTGTTAAATGACACTACTGGCAGCCAATTGTATAGACGGAGAGATAGAGATAGAGGTAGATAACTGTGGCAAGGCAGTACTGAATAGAAAGATTTAGATAGATAGATAGATAGATAGATGAATTATCCTGACAAGGGCACAGAAACAATTGTATAATGACTTGTTTATTTTTATTTTTTTATTTTTTACAACAAAGGAGACGGCTCAAGGGCAACAAGAAGTGTACAAAAAAAAAAAAAGAAAGCCTGCTACTCACCGCTCCCATAATAGACCAAAGTAAACAGTGGCCAAAAGAGAGGTCAATTTTGGGTGCTTATTCCATTCATATATATAATCTTCTTTTCTTCATTTAACATCCTTATTTCCCTTTCATGGTGTTCTGTATCCATCAGCAGGCCGTGAATCAACAAACAGGTCCACTAATAACCCCCTCTAATTATCACCACCCAATTTTCTGACCCCATTTACCCCCTATCTGACACCTCACATGACCCATTTCTGAATTCCACCTACTCCCATTAGCCCCGTGAATCAACAAACAGGTCCACTAATTATCACCACCCAATTTTCTGACCCCATTTACCCCCTATCCGACACCTCACATGACCCATTTCTGAATTCCACCTACTCCCATTAGCCCCGTGAATCAACAAACAGGTCCACTAATAACCCCCTCTAATTACCACCACCCAATTTTCTGACCCCATTTACCCCCTATCCGACACCTCACATGACCCATTTCCAAATTCCACCTACTCCCATTAGCCCATGAAATCAACAAACAGGTCACTAATAACCCCTAATTACACCACCAATTTTTTTTGACCCCCATCCCCCCCCCCTTACCTCACCCATTTCCAAATTCCACCTACTCCCATTAGCCCCGTGAATCAACAATCAGGTCACTTATGTACACTAATTTCTCCTCCTCCAGGCCCAAGCCGCCCGCACCTGACCCCATCGAGTTCCCCGACACTCCCTTGCCCCTTCCCGACGAGCCGGTCAGGGGTGAGGCCAGGTACGGCACTCGCAGGCACTGGTTCCAATAAGCTGCCACACCGTCATGTCATGGTTCCTGGGTTAGATTTTTTTTCTTTTAATTTTCTCTCTGTAAATCCAGGAGAGGCGTTTTACGGGGAACTGTTGCCGCGATACCCTGCTTCGGTTAATATCTGTCTCTTTAGTGCAGTAACTTCACTCCAAACTGTCATGGGATAGGTCAGCTAAGTATTGCCATCATAAGCAGAAATCAGGAAGAGTGTAAGGGCAGTAATCTCAGACACTCCCAGCGCTCACATCAACAATTTGCCAAGTTCGAAAAGGAGAGTCAGGTTTTAATGAGTGTTTTCCTACGTTCATGGTACGGAAAATAGTAAGGGTGGAATTCATAGATGGTCCCAGCGCTCACATCAACAATTTGCCAAGTTTGAAAAGGAGATCAATCAGATTCTAATGAGCGGCTTTTCCGATACCCTACGCCCCTGTCCACCCAGCCGTGAATGGGTACCAGGTATTAATCGGGGGTTGTGTCCCGTCTCCTGGGATCTGTTCCCTTCTATAATTCCTTCCCTTCCTGTCTCTCTCCGGCATATGACCACAGATGTTGCACCGACTAAACTAAACTTTCCAACTTTCCTTGTTCTAATGAGTGTTCTAGGTTCATGGTAGAGAAAAAGGTGAGGATGGTATACTCAAATGGTCCTGCCTCTCCGTGGGCTTTGGAAACACTTGATGTGAGAGTTGGAAGCATCTGACAGAGTGAGATTAAATTCTGCTGTAAGGGGATGGAGCTGAGGGCGAGGAAGGCCTAAAACAGCACATCCCACTTCATAATCCATCCTCAAGCTTGGGTGTAAATAAAGAGCTGCAGTGAAGTGTTGTCTGAGTAGATATTTAATTGTGTACATAGTTATACGGAATACCCTTTAATATATCAGGTCCTTTTGACTTAAATAAATACGAAATGAGGTGTTGGTTTTCATTGAGTCTACTTAAATTTGACACCATAAAAAAAGATTGTTATGAGTTAAAGTACTTGTTGGGAAATACTTTAACTTTTCTTCTTCTCCTTCTTAAGTTGAAACCAAAGGAAAAGAATGTCATGTGTTAAAGTACTTGTTGGGAAATACTTTAACTTTTTCATCTTCTTCAGCTGACAGCAAAGAAAAAGAATGTCATGCTTTAAAGTACTTGTTGGGAAATACTTTAACTTTTCATCTTCTTCCTCTTCTTCTTCTTAACTTGACACCAAAGAAAAGGATTGTCATAAAGTACTTGTTGGGAGAGGCTTTAACTTTTCATCTTGTTCCTCTTCCAAAGTTGACACCAAAGCAAAAGGATTGTCATGAGTTAAAGTACTTGTTGGGAAATACTTAAACTCCTTCTACTTCTGCTGCTTCTTCTTCTTTTAATATCCACATCTTTCCTTATGGGGTTGGATGAAATACTAGCTTGAACTCCACTGCATTGTAAGTTTGTGATAGGATGTCCAAAGGGTCTGCAGAGGAAAGGGGAAGACCTGTACCTGTATACTTATTCTGTGGCCAGTCAAGGAAGTGTGTTAGGTCCAGTGATGCAGCTTAACACTATTCAGCAATATCTCAAAGGCGGGGACAGAGGGTAATACACGTCCCCAGTCTTACTTGTATGTACTGCCAAGGCTGTTGTGTGTAATATGTAATAAGTGGGTGAACCAAGAAGGGATGCTAAGAAATGGTTACAATAGAAGGTTTAAATGATTGTCTACACTTCCCTACGTCATTGGTAACTCCTACTCCTCCAAAACTTTTCCTACCACCATTAACAACCCAATAATGACAGGTAGCCATTGGGATACTTAGAAATGGTTACAAGGAAAGGTTTAAATGATTGTCTACACTTCCCTACGTCATTGGTAACTCCTACTCCTCCAAAACTTTTCCTACCACCATTAACAACCCAATAATGACAGGTAGCCATTGGGATACTAAGAAATGGTTACAAGAAAAGGTTTAAATGATTGTCTACACTTAACTACGTCATTGGTAACTCCTACTCCTCCAAAACCTTTCCTACCACCATTAACAACCCAATAATGACAGGTAGCTTTTGATGGGTGTAGTAGAAGTGATAATTAAAAGAAAGTGCCCCTGAAGGATTAACAATAGAAAGTTGAAAAGACTTCCTCAACTTCATTTCGTCACTGGCAACTCTTATTAGCCCCAAACCTTTGCTACCATCACTAATAACTCCTAAAGACATCATTCATATTATATAACTAACCTACTCACTTAGAGGACACGCCAAGATCAGAAATAAAATCACATGCTTCACAGTCATAATTAATAAATCTAAGAATAAATTAGATAAGTTCCTCATAAAACGCTCACGTATTCTGTCTCGGGTCACCGTTGCGAGATTATCGTACTCAGAGCCTCGTATTTACCGGTTTCTGAGCCTATGCTATTGACAAAAAACACCAATAATTAACCATTTTAATGATAACTATATATGATAGCAGTTATTGGGGTCGAGGAGGCAGTTTTTGGGTCGGAAATCGGCAAAGAGGAGGCGGAGTACGTCAATCTGGCAACGTTGTCTCGAGTCGCCGCGGCACGGAGACTAAGCGACGTCAACACACCTGCCAGGCCGTCCAGCTGTCAAGATCGTGATTATTACTGAAGAGAAATACCATAACGCCATTAAAAACTCAAGTGCCAGTAACCAGAAGAGAAGATCAAGAGGAGGAGGACCCACGAGGCTATACAAAGGGACAAAAAGGATAAAAGAAGAACAAGAAAAAGGAAAAGGATCGTCACACACTGCTGGTTAAGGCTGTTTCCAGGAGTTAATACCCGTCTAAATACAGTCCTTCAGGTATGTATTTTAAAGGTTGTTATGTATAATGGAGGTCAGTTAATCAGTCATGGTGTTTAATAAGGTTGCGTAGCCTCGCCCACCCTGTACGCCATTTTCATTTCATTAAAGCCGTATTCTGTTTCCTGGAGTTAATACCCGTCTAAATACAATCCTCCAGGTAGCTACTTTAAAGGTTGTTATGTATAATGGAGGTCAGTTAATCAGTCATGGTGTTTGATAAGGTTGTGTCACCTCACCCACCCTGTATGCCATTTTCACTGCATTTTCTTAAAGCTGTACTCTTTCTGTTTCCAGGAGTTAATACCCGTCTAAATACAGTACTTCAGGTAACTTATTCTAAAGGTTGTTATGTATAATGGAGGTCAGTTAATCTGTCATAAGGTTGTGTTGCCCCGCCCACCCTGTACGCCATTTTCACTGCATTTTCTTAAAGCTGCTACTCTCTGTTTTCCAGAATATAATCATAATGGAGGTCAGTTAATCTGTCATGGTGTTTGATAAGGTTGTGTTGCCCCGCCCACCCTGTACGCCATTTTCACTTCATTTTCTTAAAGCTGTACTCTTTCTGTTTCCAGGAGTTAATACCCGTCTAAATACAGTACTTCAGGTAACTTATTCTAAAGGTTGTTATGTATAATGGAGGTCAGTTAATCAGTCATGGTGTTTGATAAGGTTGTGTTGCCCCGCCCACCCTGTACGCCATTTTCACTTCATTTTCTTAAAGCTGTACTCTTTCTGTTTCCAGGAGTTAATACCCATCTAAATACAGTCCTTCAGGTTCGTATTTTAAAGGTTGTTATGTATAATGGAGGTCAGTTAATCAGTCATGGTGTTTGATAAGGTTGTGTTGCCCCGCCCACCCTGTACGCCATTTTCACTTCATTTTCTTAAAGCTGTACTCTTTCTGTTTCCAGGAGTTAATACCCATCTAAATACAGTCCTTCAGGTTCGTATTTTAAAGGTTGTTATGTATAATGGAGGTCAGTTAATCAGTCATGGTGTTTGATAAGGTTGTGTTGCCTCGCCGACCCTGTACGCCATTTTCACTTAATTTCACTGTTTCTGTTTCCAGGAGTTAATAGCTGTCACCAGTCTCCCAGGCATGTATTCTCAAGGCTTCCATATATTATGGTGGCCAATTAACCTGGTAGCAGCGACGGACCAAATTTGTGGCTTTACTGTGTACCAGCGACTGGCCAAACTTTTGCCCTGATATAAACCCCCAAAAATAGATGATGCATAAACTGATCACAATTGCATTAATATATATGAAGTGGTTTGTGTGAGCGATGATTTTTTCTCACTATTCTCGCTTAGTGGGGCCTTTAAGAAACACAATCCCGCAGCTACCAGGTTAATCGGTCATGGAGTTTGGGTTGCCTAACATAAGAGTAGCCACACCTATTTCCATGCAGCGATGACTAACCTGTTTATCTCCCTCACACCCTTGTCAGTCCCATTGGGGTGGATGCGAGGGTGTGTGAGGGCCGCGCCTGGCTGGGGGGGATGGAGAGGTAAGCGGTGGCAGCAGGCATGGCTCGCTCAAGCAGACTTTCCTTTGCAAGCAGTTTCCTTTTGATTTTATGGACCTCTCTGTTTTGGATTTTCTGGGCACAGGTCTCAAGAATCAAACCTTCATTATTACACCGTTGTTTTACCATAAATAATTCAGTCTTCCTTTTAATGCGCATGGCCACTCTTATTTTTGTTATGCCTGGCCATGATGTTTAACAATATTGCACTTTAATTAAACCTTTATCCTTTGTTAGATATTTTTTTGTGTGATTAGCATGTTAAGATCAATCACGTTTGAGTCAGTCTTGAGCTTATCAAAATGCCTGAGTGTGTTTATCTTGGGTTCTTTACCATTGTTAGTTTGGTAGATGTTCATTCAACAGCCTTCCTCACATTAACTTGTGTTGCTGCACGGGTGTCAGGCATCACATCAAGTCTGTCACGCTTCTCCCAAGTTTCCCTGCCACTGTTGACTCACTGGTCTCAGTGGGTCAGTCAGCAGTCAGTGCCCTGGACACCACACAGCACACAGCCTAAACAGGAGTGGTGTCACCTCACCACAGCATCTTAAAAACCTTTTATGGGTTCAGCATGCTTCCCTGCCATGAGTTGAGGTGTAAAGAGCATAGTGGAGTGATTCAAACTGCTTGTTCTCATTACTGCCCTCAGTGACACCTCATATGATGAGGCTCAGCATGTTCACCTCTCACTGTTGTAAATGTTTCCCATTTACAGAATCCATGAAGACAAGATTTCATGTTGAGGATCCTTTACTCTCTCCCTTGTAATAATTGGGACATACACCAATGGGATCCTAAGTTTAATATTTCATATTCTACAGTAAACTAGAGATATATTAATAATCTGTCCCCCCCCCAGACCCAGCGAGGATGGCAGGGGAAGAGCAGGTGTACCTCAGCGTGGTGCGGCAGGACATACTCAAGTATGACATGATGGTGAAGAGCCTCGTCCAGGTGAGCGGCGCAGAACGCAGTGTCTCTATTGCTCACCCTTCCTCAGAATATAGGGCACTGTCTTCTCAGTGGTGAGGTGGCTATTTGATCTGGTTTGGTATTCCAGTGAATACATACAACAGTTAGCTGATAATTAATTTCCTCTCTCATCATACCTTTCTTGTTCATTGTCCAGGAGATCCGTGAGCTTGATGGGTCCCAGGCTGACCTGGATGACATTGGTTCGCTGGTTCGATCACGCATTGCACAGCTTCGGGAGCAGATTGAGGAGCTGAAGAGACTGGCTCAGGTCAGTACCCGTGGTCTGAATGCCTTGTTCTTAGAAACCTCATCATTGTGGCTGGCAGACACAATGATTTCATTCCTGAACAGTGAAGACATTCCTTGCCTCTACTGGGACTCCCTTCTTTCACTTTAAACTTGAGGATTGTAGGGAATGGGAAACAACTGAGGATAATTGTGTATTCTCCAGTGATTTTTATTGCAGGAGGAAGACAACGAGGACGAGCGCTGTCAGCTGGCCGAGGAGGCGGCAAGAAGCGAGAAAATGCTGCAGGACGACCACCGAGCCTTCCGCAACGCTCTCCTGGCGGCACAGCTCACCATCAACCAGGTGCGGCGGGCTGTACGTGTGGTGGTGGTGGAAGCCGCAGCAGCAGTAGTAGTAGCATGTTGTATATTTTGTGCTGGGTAGTGATGTGTTAAGTTGAAGGATGTTAAATAATTATCTTTCTCTGGCAGAGGAGCAAGGATGAGCTGCTGAGCAAACAGCCTGCTGAGGGCGAGGGCGAGGGCAGCGTGCGGCAGAGGCGGACGCGGGAGCTGCTGCTGAGGGACTCCTCGAGGCTCAGCGAGGACTTGCTCACCGTCACCAGGCTCATCCAGGACAACGTGCAGAAGAGTGCACACACGGTGGACACCCTGGGTGAGTCCACGTGCTTGGAGCAGCGGCACTTGGCAGAGGCTTGCCTTCAGTGGGGCTTTTTCTTTTAAATGTCCTGTTGGAATGGTCTCAGTAGCCCAGCCAGGTCTTGCATATAGTGAATTGCTTACCTTTTTTTAAGACGTTGGACAAGGGTATGTTACATGACACAAAAATAATCATATAACTTATTTAAGAACACAATATGGCAGTGTTCAAGAATGTCTTCTTTTTCTTCTGTGCCATGGCAGTCTTATGAGTAGCCCTGTGTTGCCAGCCATTTCTTGCATCACCTCATTTCAGTGGAGGGATCGCAGAGCTTGACCAGCACCCACGAGGAGCTCAAGACCATGGGCTCCGTCATCAGCCAGGCCCGGAAGATTCTCAACAAGTACGGTCGACGGGAGAACACCGACAAGCTGCTGATCTTCCTGGGCCTGGTGTTCTTCCTGGCCTCATGCCTGGTGGTGGTGAGGAACAGGTTCATCTTCTGAGGTGCCCGGGGCTGCCAGGAACAGTGTTTGGGGGGTAAGAAAATGCACTCAAAGTTTGGTACATCTAATTCCTTCAGTTCTTTGTATTCATAAAATAAAAACTTAAAAATAAGTAAAAAAATGTGTAATTTAAATTGCAAGTGCTGAAGCTTACTTTAATGCTTCAGGCAGAGTTAAAACACTACTGAAAGTCTCCTGAATACCAGTCACCATCTCTCACATGACATCTAAATTATCTACATTATTTATTCTGAACTTGAACAACCTTACAGCTAAGAAGAAAGCTTTGATGCTCACAATTTCTAAAAGTACCTTAATCACACTAAAGAGCTCAGGAGTGGCCGGGCAGTAGTTTGGGATAGTTTATGGCCAGGGAGAGGAAGGAGTCAGCCTGATCCCTTGTATTCAGCTAGCAGGTACAATACTGAGCTTTCAGATTTGTTTCCTTTATAAAACAGGGCAGGTATGCCGTGCAGGGTGAAAAATGGAGGTGATGAGCCTCAAGAAAAGTTTAAAATCCAAACTGCTAGAGTGTGTCGAGTAGGCACAGCCGGCCTCCTCCACCCCAGCCCTTGTCTGTGGCCACCCTCCTCGGGAGGACAACACCCACACTCACTAAATGCAAGAACCTTAAAATAGCACAGTTAATTCATCTATACATACAGTTGAATACACACACACGCACACAGATACACCTTTCATGTATTAATCACTAGTTGAACTAGTCAGGTTGCCTAACACAGATGAGGAAGAGGATTGTGTAATAAAATATACATGTATGAGTTGCACTCTACAGGTTGTGTTTGAAGACAGGTGGGCAGGTACTCAATTGTACTATTACAGTTTCTTGCGAGATCGTGTTGCTCTTGTAGGCCTGGAAAGAAAGGGCAAAGGATTACACTGGAGAAGATCAAATATATAAATTTATAATAACCATTTTTTAATACATATCCCCCACACAGTCAGCCCTCCACCATCACCGGTGAACTGTGCCAACCATCTCTCATCAACTATCTCTGTACCACTGACCCTTGAGCCTGCAGTGGGTGAGAACCCATCACCCGGGACACAGGGCCACAGCAACATCCAGGTTACCACAGTGTACTCCTCAGTAACGGTTCTCTCCCACCACAGGCTCAAGGGCCAACACAACTCAGATGAGCACCAGGGCCATGCACAGCTGTACTGCATGCCCAAAATTTTACACACGATGCATATTCAAATTATCATGACACTCACCTGGCCTCTGGGGAAGCAACCTCGGCCGTGACTTTGCCTCTTCTGTTGCTGGTCCTGGCGGGGGGAGGGTCCTGCGCAGCCTTCTGTTGCCTCCTCCCTCTCTTGGGGGGCGTGGGCACACACTCCTCGTCTTTGGAGTCCTCGCTGGGCACATCTTCCTTCTCCTCCATCTTCTCGTCGTCCTTTCCTCCCTTCTTAGCTGCTGCCTTCCTCGGCCTTCCCTTCTTGGTTGTGGCAGCTTTCTCTTCTTCAGTCTTTGTGTCTTCATCCATTTTTTCCTCACTGGTATTCTTGGATTTTGTTCTCAGCGGCCTCTTTCCCCTCTTGGCAGGAGTTGCATTGTCCTCATCTTCCTTGTCCTCTGCCTTGCCTTCATCATCATCAGCAGTGTCTCCCTTCTTGGCCCTTGTCCTCTGTGTCCTTGCCTTCTTGGGTGGACTGTTATTCTCCTTGTCTTCAGCTTCATCCTCCTCCTCCTCCTTCTTGCTTCCCCTCCCACCTCTTGTCTTCCTTGCTGCTGGTCTCTTGGCAGGGATGGACTTTTCTTCACTGTCCTCGTCCTTACTTTGTTTCGTGTCGGGCTCGTCGGCAAAAGCCACCTTCCTTCTGGTCCTCCTTGTTCCCTTCCCACCCTCCTCCACCGCAGCGGTGTCATGCTCTTCCTTGCTCTGGCCTCTCTTGCTCTTGGAGGCTTGGGGTTTGTCGTCCTTGCTTGTTTGGTCTTTTGGAGAGCCAATTGCTATAGCCGCTGCTGCTGCTACTGCCGCTGCTCTCCTTCCTCTCCCTCGCACTGTGGGAGTAAGCTGGGCCGCCTCTTCCACAGACTTCTTCTTGCCAGACTCTGCTGCTGCTCCCTTTGCAGTTCTTCCTCTGCGAGTGATCTTTGCCGGAGACTCTGTGACATCCTCATCTGATGAAGAGGTCTTGTCAGGGACATTTTGTACCTCAACCTCCTCGTCTGGGAGCTTATTTTTTGTTCCACGTCCCTTTGGTAGAGACGCTTCGGCGCTCTGTTCTCTCTGGCTGGAATCTTCAACAGGTGCCGCTGCTGCCACTGCTCTCCTTCCCCTCCCTCTCACTGTGGGAGCAGGCCGGGCCTCCTCCTCCACTGACTCCTTTGTATCCGACTCTGCTGCTGTTCCCTTGGCAGCTCTTCCCCTGCGGGTGGTCTTTGCCGGGGACTCTACTGCGACATTCTCATCCAGCGTCTTCGCAGGGACATTTTGTACCTCGGTTTCATCCGAGAGCTCCTTCTTTGCTCTGCCTTTCTTTGGCCGAGGTGTGGCTGCCTCTTCCTCCTTGCCTTGCTTTCCCTGGATGGAGTCTTCTTCAGGTGAGGGGAGCACCTCTGGAAGGGGTGCTACTTCACCTGCATCCACTGTTGCCTGGAGAACTGTGACCGGGGTGCCGGGTGCAACCAAGGCTTTGCTGGGGGTGTCCTGATCCGCATCCACCCCTCCTTTCCTGGTCCTCTTGGACTTTCTCGTGGGTGTTGGCTGTTCCTCCAGAGGCGTGGAGAGCAGGGAGTGTGTGGAGCCAATGGGAGACTGCACCAGCTCCAAGACACAGTCCTCGATCTTCCTTCTGGAGCGCATCCGCCTGACTGGCGTGACCTCACTCTGCTGGTCGGCTGCCTTGGGCTTCCTCTGTGACCTCCGCGGCGCAGGGCCCTCCTCCTCCTGGCCCTGGGGCGGAATATTTTCTGAAGGGGAGCTGGTGGCCGGGGAGGCTTCCTTCTGAGGGGTGGCAGCCTTGCCTTTCGCTCCTCGCACCGGGGACTGTGAGCGGTCCACGTTGGTGTGGTCTGCCAAGGGAGTCTTTCTTGCTCTCTCAACCCTCACAGCTGCATCATCTTCCAGCTGTGGCTCAGGTGTGGACAGGAGCATAGCCACACCTGTAAAATCAGCTTCAGGTGTGTTTGTGGGAGTCTTGGGCGAGCGCAGCAAATGTCTAACACCTCTAACATTGGTGTAGTCAGCCTCGGGGGATGCCACAGCAGCCTTGGGAGTCCTGAGCAGCTTGCCCACACCTGCAACATTGGTGTAGTCAGCTTTGGGAGAGACCACAGCAGGCTTGGGTGTTCTCAGCAGTTTTCCAACACCAGCAACATTGGTATAATCAGCCTCAGGGGATGCCACAGCAGGCTTGGGGGTCCTCAGCAGCTTCTTCATCCCTGCCACTTGTGTGTAGTCAGCCTCAGGGGATGCTGGCGCGGGCTTGGGGGTCCTCAGCATCTTGCCTACACCTGCAACATTGGTGTAGTCAGCTTCAGGGGATGCTGGTACAGGCCCGGGCGTCTTCATCAGCTTCCTTGTCCCCACTATATTGGTGTAGTCAGCCTGAGGGGATGTCGCTGCAGGTTTGGGTGTCCTGAGGAGCTTCTTCACGCCGGCCACGTCCGTGTAGTTGGCTTGTGGTGATGGCGGTGCAGCTCTTGGTGTTTTAAGCAGCTTCTTCACACCGGCAACATCTGTGTAATCTGCCTGGGGTGATGTGGCAGCCTTGGGCGTCCTAAGGAGCTTCTTCACACTTGCAGCGTCTGTGTGGTTGGCTTGGGATGAAGTTCCTGCAGCTCCCTCAAGGTTCTCCTCTGACGCTGCATCCCTGGAACTTGTCTCTTGCTGTTCCTGAGGTATAGACTCCGCAGAGAGGTTCCTGAGTGGGGCCATGTTCTTCAGCTGTGGCTTTGGCGTTGAGATGGCTGTTCTGGGAGTCCTGAGACCACTCACGGGGGAGACAAACTTGTCCTGGGTCACGTCGGGTGTGTGGGCGTTGCCAAAGTCAAAGGTGGTGGCATCGGCCTCTATGGTGACCTGCACCGGGGAGTCCAGGGCCTGTCTGTCTGCAGGGTTTCTGTACACACTCTCCGGTGTGCCGCAGGGGGCTGGTGTCTCCAGGGAAGACACAAAGAGGTCCTTGGTGAGTTCAGGAGTCCTGACAGCAGAGAAGTCAAAGTTGGTCATGTTGATGGAGCTGATGGAGGTGTTGGCAGAGGACGAGGACGGGGAGCTGCGCAGAGCCCGGCGCAGCCGCTGGGACGGTGAGGTCCGGGGGGTGGCCTTCACCCTGCCTCTTGGGGATGGCACAGCTGTCTCTCCTGTGGGTGTTCAGGGAAGATTAAAGTGATGTTCTACTCTTCATACTTTCAGAAACATGTAATAATAATAGAGTGGTAAGTAAAGTGTGTCTGGAATGTTATCTTACCCTGAGGTGGCACCCTGGGGGTGGCCATGAGGGAGGACAGGCCCTCCAGGTCAGCGGTGTCGCCCACCCCCCCAGGCTGGTTGACGGGGCATGGCTGCTTCTGGCCCCGCCTGAACACCTTGGGGGTCTGGGTTGTCTTCCGGCGGATGATGATTGGAGCTGGAGAGTTGGCGTGGCCCGTGCTGGTGGTGCTGGCCACCTCCTGCTGCTTCAGGGCTGCCTCCTGGAAGGGAAATGTTTGCTGTGTGACAAAAACAGTTTTATAATTAGTCTCTTTTTCACAAGTAACTGAGTTTAGTTTCCCTTCACACAAGCCTGCCCTCATTGACTGGGCTTTGCTAGTAAAGAGTCCACCAACCTTGGTCTTCTTGGGCTGCACAGTCCTTTTGGATTGCTTGTGCATGGTGCGAGTTGCCGCCAGAACAGTCCGTGCCTTCTGGGAGCGGGAGAGGGCCGCCCCCTTCCCCGTCAGCCCCTTCTTCAGCACGTCAGCCCAGGTCTTCTTGGGCGTCTTGGCCTTCATCACCCTGGACAGCTTTCCTGCATGACAAAGAACATGGTCAGCATGTCAAGGATCCAAAGCAATGAAAGTAATATAAACCACAAACATTCCAGCCACAATACAGCACTGGTGGACCATGCAGGGCCCTCAACCCACCTGACTTGAGGCCCGGCGTGGCAGAAGTCTGGCTCTTGATAGTGACCTTCTTGTGGGTGGACCTTGATGTTGCTGCCTTGATGCGAAGAGCAGAGGCCGGGGTTCTGGGGTGTTTCTTGCCGGTGGATTTGGGTGTTGCTGACCCACTGTTCTTGGGGCTGTCTGTCTTCAGTTTCTTGGGAGTTGGTGTCTTGAGTGTGGCAGACCTCTTGACCCCGGGTGACTTGGGAGGTGTCAGCTTACTGGTGCTTGATGCTTTGGGGCTGCCAGTGTGTGGTGGCGTCAGAAGCACCGCGCAGACATTCTTGGGACTGGCAAACTTGGGGCTCTGGGACTTCTTGCCCTTAGCAGAACCCGGGGCTGCTATGACCTCAGGGCTCGAAAATTTGGGCGATGAGAGCTTTTTGCGGCTAACCGACCAAGGAGTGACAGACCCAGGGGCTGCCAACACCTCTGGGCTGGCAAACTTGGGTGTTGCTGGCTTCCTTGGGCTGGCAGACCTGGGGGTTGACAGCTTCTTAGAATGGCCAGGCTTGGGGGTGGTAGCTTTAGGGGTGGCCACTGTCTTGGGCCGACCTGGCTTGGGAGTGGAAGGGGTTTTGGGAGAGGTGCCCTTGGGAGTGGACAGTTTCTTGGGGGTTGTGGGTTTCCTGGGAGTCGACAGCTTCTTAGGGCGGCTAGGCTTGGGAGAGGATAGCTTTGGAGATGTGGCGGCCTTTGAAGTGGATTTTGGCGACGACAATTTGGGGGACGAGCGGTTCTTGGGAGAGGATAGCTTGAGGTTTGCAGCTTTAGGGGAGGAAAACTTCTTGGCTGCAGACTTGGGAGAGGAAAACTTGGGAGACAGCTTGGGTGAGGGAAACTTAGGAGATGACTTGGGAGATGAAAGCTTGGGTGACGGAAACTTGGGTGAGGGACATTTGTATGATGCCAGCTTGGAGGAGAGAAACCTGGGGGAAATGGACTTGGCTGAAAGCTTCTTGGGAGTGGCAAGCTTGGGAGAGGCAGCCTTGGGAGTGGCAGACTTGGGTGTGGGAAACTTGGGGGAAGCCTTAGGGGTGGGAAACTTGGGGGAAGCCTTAGAAGCTGCTACCTTTGGGGAAGACTTGGGTGTGGGAAACTTGGGAGAAGCCTTGGGAGTAGGGAACTTGGGAGAAGCCTTAGGAGTTGCTGCCTTGGGAGATGACACTCTCTTAGGGGTGGCAGACTTGGGAGAAGCCTTAGGAGTTGCTGCCTTGGGAGAAGCTTTGGGGGTGGCAGATTTCAGGGATGTCAGCTTGGGAGAAGCCTTAGGAGTTGCTGCCTTGGGAGATGATACTCTCTTGGGGGTGGCAGATTTGGGAGAAGCCTTAGGAGTTGCTGCCTTGGGAGATGATACTCTCTTAGGGGTGGCAGATTTGGGAGAAGCCTTAGAAGCCTTGGGGGTGGCAGATTTGGGGGATTTCAGCTTGGGAGAAGCCTTAGGAGTTGCTGCCTTGGGAGATGATACTCTCTTGGGGGTGGCAGATTTGGGAGAAGCCTTAGTTGCTGCCTTGGGGGTGGCAGATTTGGGAGAAGCCTTAGGAGTTGCTGCCTTGGGGGTGGCAGATTTGGGAGAAGCCTTAGTTGCTGCCTTGGGGGTGGCAGATTTGGGAGAAGCCTTAGGAGTTGCTGCCTTGGGGGTGGCAGATTTGGGAGAAGCCTTAGGAGTTGCTGCCTTGGGAGAAGCCTTGGGGGTGGCAGATTTGGGAGAAGCCTTAGGAGTTGCTGCCTTGGGAGATGATATTCTCTTGGGGGTGGCAGATTTGGGAGAAGACTTAGGAGTTGATACTCTCTTGGGAGTGGCAGACTTGGGAGAAGCCTTCGGAGTGGCAGATTTGGGAGAAGCCTTAGGAGTTGCAGATTTGGGAGAAGCCTTAGGAGTTGCAGATTTGGGAGATGACAGCTTGGAAGAAGCCTTGGGGGACGACAGCTTGGATGAGACAACCTTGGGAGATGTTACTTTCCTGGGGGTGGCAGATTTAGGAGATGAGAGCTTGGGAGAACCCTTGGGAGTTCCTGCTTTGGGAGAACCCTTAGGTGTTGATGGCTTTGGGGATGACAGCTTGGGAGAACCCTTAGGAGTTGCTGACTTGGGAGAAGCCTTGGGAGTGGCCACCTTTGGGGAAGCCTTTGGTGAGGAGGGCTTCTTGGGAGTGGCATTATTAATTTTCCCAACACTTTTAGGGGTACCAACCTTCATAAACTTTTTGGGAGTAACATATGTAGGGGTGCCAGCTCTCTTTGGGGTGCCAAGCTTGGGTGTGAGTGTCTTGGGTGCTGGTGGTTTAAGAGGAGAGTTAGAAAACTTGAACAACTTTTTTTGGGGGGTGCTGGAAACCTGGCTGGTACTTGCAGGCCTCTTGAGGGACCCTTGCAGCTTAGGAGAAGGGCTCAGGGACTTCTTGGGGCGGCCACGTGGCAATGGGGTTCCGAGTGACTTGGGACTCTGAGACTTGGGGCGACCACGTGGTGCCTTGGGACTCTGGGACTTTGGGCGACCGCGTGGTGCCTTGGGACTCTGGGACTTTGGGCGACCGCGTGGAGCCTTGGGACTCTGGGACTTTGGGCGACCGCGTGGAGCCTTGGGACTCTGGGACTTTGGGCGACCGCGTGGAGCCTTGGGACTCTGGGACTTTGGGCGACCGCGTGGTGCCTTGGGACTCTGGGACTTTGGACGGCCACGTGGTACTGGTGTTCCTGGTGCCTTGGGACTCTGGGATTTCTTTGGTCTACCCCGTGGTGATGGTGTTGCTGATGGTGACAGGGACTTCTTTGGTCGGCCACGCGGTGATGGTGATAGAGACTTCTTTGGTCGGCCACGTGGTGATGGTGTTGCCGATGGTGATAGGGACTTCCTGGGGCGACCACGAGGCGAGGCTGCTCCCGGTGCCTTGGGGCTGGGGGTGTTCTTGGGGCGGCCTCGGGGAGATGTGGATTTCTCCCCAGCAGCACTTGGGGACACGAGCTTCAAGTGTGCGATCTTTGTGGAGATAACCTTTGGGGATTTGGGTGTCTTTGGACCAGGTGTGGGTCGCTTGAGTGGTGTGACTGGCTTCTTTACTGGTGTTCTGTCCATAGGCTTGTCAGTTGGCATTGGCTTAGAGGATTGGGCAGGGACTTCAGTGGGTTGGGCTTGTGATGTGTGTGGAGTTTCTTTCTCTGGGGAGGGTACATCCCCCTGCAGCTTGCCCATGCTGATTCCAAGGCTGCGTGCCAGATAGGGCTTGACTGGGGTGGGGCTTCGTCGACGCAGGAGGCTCTTGGTGGGTGTGTCGGGAACATACTCAGGGATACTCTCAAATGTGGAGGCAACCGACACTCTTCCAGATTTTCTCGCACTGCCTGGGCCAGACGAAGGGGCATCGAGGGGACTCTGGCGACCGTTGGGCTTGTCTCCCTTGCTTACGGGAGTGGCGGGCGGCAGGAGCTTGTCGAAGTGCTCAGGGTTCAGTTGAGGTCCAAACGACACCTTCTTCCTCTTGGCCTCTGAAGCATCATCAATACTCCAGCGATGTGACACTCCAGCTGTGATAAACAATGTTATACTTGTAGCACACACTATTTGTGAAGGCAATGCTAATGTCATACGAACCCAAGGGTCAGAGAGCATGCACACACAAAGGATCTTCTACAAGCCTTGACAAATCTTTAATTGTAAAAAATGACAAAGGTAAGTGATGCAAACACAAGGTACACACAGGTTCAATAAACTCCTCCAAATAGGAAACAGGAAATCTTACTGGTCCCTCAAAACGCAAAAAGGTAAAATGAATAAATAAATAAAAGCAGAACCTAACACTTCACCCACCACTGTCTGTATAGCGAGGGAGCGGCGACTTGTCCACAGGCACGAGGATCTTCACTTTTTCTGCAGGGGCGACAGCGGGGAAAGACACAGCCAGGGCGGAGTCTTCAGGGTACTCCCAGCGGAACTTCCTCTCCCCCACGCTGATGACCTGCTTGTGGCTGAGCATGCACACCTCCTCCGGGGCCAGCGTGTAGTCACCCAGCACTGTTTGGTTGTTGTGACTCAGGTTCGTGAGATACGCCTGAAGAGGAAAGGTAAAACAACAGATTAGTTGGAGAGAACAAAAGAAAAATAAATATCAACTCAAATCTGTAAGAATGACAAGCAATAGACTATCACAAGGTTTGAGTAATAGTAATAGATAAAAAAGTCCGGTAATAATACCTAGTGTATAAAAAAAGAAATAGATAACAGAACTTTCTTTTCCTATTACAGACCCTCCAACTTTTCCTGTTACAGACCCTCCAGTCACTTCATTATTAACTCTCATCAATCCTTGCACTATGGTAGTTATCACATTCAGTTCTTATAAGCGTGGCCCCACTCCCTTACCAGTAATAGATGAGTCTACTGTTGTAATAAATGTGTAAAATAAAGTGGTAGATATTATGGCATAGTACTTTTCTTAATACAGACCCATAAGTCACTACATAGTTAACCTTTTCAATCCTCTGCCTGTCAGCCTCTCATTCTGTTTCTGTTGTTGGAGCTGCATCTAGCGAGTTATTTGTTGTAAGTTTTGTTCTTTTACCCTTGAGATGCCTGTTGTTGCGTTAAATATATAAGTAAATAAAATAAAGTGCGCCCCAGCCTTGCCCCAGTGCCTTACCTTCCCGCTGGGGTCCACATCGATGCGACACTGCTGCTGGGACACTGAGTTAAGCTGCACCCGGATGTCACACTCGATGTTCCTGCCGATGGAGCAGCTGCAGTGCACCATGGGGTAGGGCGTCCCGTCGGCGCCCGTCCGCTTGATAACCACCACGGAGCCCACGACACTCATGGTGGTGGTGCTGCTGGTGCTGACGAAGGGGAAACGACTGGCTACGACCTAGGCCCGCATACCTACCTGTGTGTGGAGGATATATCATTAGAGTTACCATTTAAAACTACACAAGTTCAGCCGAGTAATTCTTCACCTACTCTACTCCTTTCTTTCCTTCTTTCTTGTCAACTGTCTTATTTCCCATTTTCTCTCTCCCTCTAATTCTCTTTCTTGGTCTTATCTTACCTTTGCTTACCTTAGTGATAGGTAAGCAAATGTAAAATAAGACCAAGATATCAGATGAGTAATTCTTCACCTACTCTACTCCTTTCTTTCCTTCTTTCTTGTCAACTGTCTTATTTCCCATTTTCTCTCTCCCTCTAACTCTCTTGGTCTTATCTTACCTTAGTGATGGGTAAGCAAATGTAAAATAAGACCAAGATATCAGATGAGTAATTCTTCACCTACTCTAAGCATCCAGTTGTTTTTCCTCTTTTCTTTCTTTCGTGTCAACTGTCTTATTTCCCATTTTCTCTCTCCCTCTAACTCTTTTACTTGGTCTTATTTTACCTTCATTTTGATATCTTCGATTCTCCCCTTAAAAACCTTCACAGTGAACAAGGTGGCGGTGTCAGGGCGAGCCGGTGGGACAGACAGACAGCGAACACATTATTGAGCAACCGAAGAGATCAAGTGGGCAGCAGCAGTTCAAAAAAGGCGGCATGGAACGGCACGTGGAGGAGAGCGTGATAGTATTTGGGTCGTGGTGGAAGGCTCGGCGGCGGTGCGTGAGAGGGGACGGGCGGGAGGTGATGGGGAAGTTACTGATAATGGGAGTAAGATAACCACTCTAACCAACTTCAAAATCTCATAAAAACTGTCATATGAAGACCCGTAAGATAAAGAGCTATATATACCTCCATCAATAGTTTTCATTCTCATTCTGCAATAAATTATATACATTAATCATCAAACTGGGAAACTATATTTAGAGGTATTTTTTTTAAGGCCCCGGTATCTTTTTAGTCAATTACTCATCCTCACAGCTGTAGTAGTGGAAAATTTTACGCATCAGTCCGTTAAAAAAAAAATTACCTTCCTTTTCATTCACCCTCAAACACTCGATAGTCTCTTTTTTGATAAGGGAGACAGTAAAAGCTAAACACATGCACACACAAAAATGCGGCAACACAATGAACTTCAAGAAACGAATGCCAGAAATCTCCAAAGGGAATGACTAGCCTATTTTTTTTTCCCCTCCAGCTATATAATTTTCCTACCTCTGTCTTTTTTTCGAGCTAAGTTTTCTTCCGGAGGGTCTTGACACGAACCCCTTGAAAGAGTTCTAAATACAGTCACATAGCTATCTCAAGTAGGCGTGAATCATGCATAACTCGGTGACTGCATGGAGTGGATAGGCCGGCAACATGAGGCAGGGGGGGTAGAGGTGCCTAGGTGCTGACTCAGGCTTGCATGTGTGTAGTGACGGTGTGTGGCGAGGGGGAGGAGGGGGTTCACAGAAGGCATTCAGCAAAGTATTACAACGACCGCTACAAAATGCCGTCCCTGCTTGCCCAAACCACTTCTGGCAACGGGATGTCCTATACAGAGCCATGCGGTGCGCGGGCCACATATATAAAAGCTACCCGTAAGATACCACGACCATCTTCCTATATATAGCACAACTAGGCTACAGATTTTAACTCCAAGGCGATCTGGTGGCCGGATAGGGATAGTTTTGATTCTAAAGGCAACACACACACCGGCTCTTTTATGCATGACAACAGGAAACATTCTCTCGTAGCAAAGTTCAGAGGGTTATTCAACTCCTTGACAGACTATCCTCGGAATGTCTAAAGTGCATGGTGGGTGCCTCGCGATGTTATGAGAGAGCCATAGGGACACCTTTCAAAATTTCGGGTTCACCGGAAATACCTCAAGCAAACCGTCAGTGTTGAGGTGGCGAGGCATGGCTACCCAACACCCGCGTCATCCCAGCAACTAACTACACCTGGCAATGGAATAACGGGGGTTGGCAAAATAGTCCACGCCTTCACAATACAACACATCATGAATACTGAATACTGCACGTGCCAAAGGGGAAACAGATCATTAGCCTAACCTAAACAGCTGCCCACTAATTAAGATTTTAAAAGCAAGCTATTTAAGTCCCCCACTCCTTCATTTCCCCGCGTGTCTTGACGTAAAACATGCCCACAAAACAAAATAAAACCAGTTCTACCCTTATCAAACGGATTTCCCGCGGTACTGTGTACTATATAAACCACCACTCAGCACGCCGTCACTCCGCCGGGCAATGCGTTAAATAAGTTTTATTACGTACACGATAAGCTACAAAAACATATATCAATGATTATAAAAAAAAGTCAATATAAGCTTACACGTAAATACAGTGGTACCCCCTTAAATTCAGTCTATAAGTTAAAACAGCTTAGGAAAAGGTATTTATAGGCTCAAAAAACACGAAATAGCAACGAAAAGGGATTAAAAATAACGTCAATATCGTCTGCCACATAAATACATTAGTGGCCCCTTAAAACGAGTCTTCCAGCGTTGAAATACCTGAAGGAAAAGTTCTATAGAGCCTCAAAAGAAGCTAAGGAAACACGATAAATGAATGAAAAGGGTAAAATAAACGTCAATATCGTCTGCCACATAAATACATTAGTGCCCCCTTAAAACGAGTCTCCCACCTTTGAAACACCGTAGGAAAAAGTTCACTAGGCTCAAAAAAAGCCAAGAAAAAACACGATAAATGAATGAAAAGGGTAAAATAAACGTTAATATCATCTACCACAAATACATCAATACCCCCTTAAACCGAGTCTCAGCATTGAATCACCGTTAGGAAAAGTTCACTGGAGTCTCAAAAGAAGCTAAGAAAACACGATAAATGAATGAAAAGGGTAAAATAAACGTTAATATCCTCAAAATAAACGTTAATATCATCTACCACAAATACATCAATACCCCCTTAAACAGAGTCTCGGCATTGAATCACCGTAAGGAAAAGTTCACTGGAGTCTCAAAAGAAGCTAAGAAAACACGATTAATGAATGAAAAGGGTAAAATAAACGTTAATATCCTCAAAATAAACGTTAATATCATCTACCACAAATACATCAGTACCCGCTTAAACCGAGTCTCTCAGCATTGAATCACCGTAAGGAAAAGTTCACTGGAGTCTCAAAAGAAGCTAAGAAAACACGATTAATGAATGAAAAGGGTAAAATAAACGTTAATATTATCCACAAAATAAATACAACAGCCCCCCTTAAAAATCCTTAGAGTTCAATGACCACCAACATCCAACGCTCACTGACCTTTTTTTTAATATTATAGTCGCGCCGTCACGCCCACGCCGCCCATACGCCCACGTGGTGACACAAAAACATAACTAAATAAAATCACGCGGGAAAATACCACGCCATCATTTTTGCCTTAGAGATTTAAATGGCGAGATAATGGAAAAACTGGTACCCACTTCAAACTGTCATTAGAATCAAACTTATTCCTGGTATTTCGTGGCTCCAGGCTCCTCGGTGGTGTTATTTGTGCTTTAAATGATAACTGGTATTGAAATTTGTAGGTATTTTTGTTTAATAGAGGAGAAAGCACGGAAAAATACATCACCTGGCAGGACGTGCCCTCCCTCACCCGCTTCCACTTAACAACTGCGCGCGCTCGATTTGAATCTGGCCTCCTAACTTCCCTCCGCCGCGTCAACTAGTACCAAATCAAGGGTCAAAACGCTTATTTACGCCCACAAAGCATACAATAAGCACACTAAATATCCTAAATAAACTAAAATAAATGGAGACAATAATAATAAATACAACAAATGATCCGAGAAGCGGAATTTCTGCTCCTAACCTGATTTCAAAAACGCCTATATACGCCCTAAGACATGCATTGAATACACTAAATACGCGAAATAAACCAAAATAAACGGAAACGATTCAATAAATAATCCTAGAAGCGAAATTTCTACTTCCATACCATTGTTCAAAAACGCATATATACCCCAAAAAAGCCATTGATCATACACTAAACAAGACGGAAAGAATACAACATTAAATCCAAGAGTCGAAATTTCCCGTCATGACCCAATTATCAAACGTTTTTGATCTATACTTATTTTTAAAGCTACGTAATGCGCGGAGCAGGGTTCAAAACAAAGCTCGACGTCGCTGATTGGCTGGGCGGAGGCAAGACGGCATAGTACGGCTACTCTGATTGGCTAGCTGAATCAGGGCAAATATGAGAGCTTGACGCTGATTGGCTGGTGTGTTGTGCAGCAAGGAGGGAAGTGTCGTGATTGGCTGAGCGGTTTGTTGTCAGTGTGGGTCAGCAGAGAGCAGCTTCGTATTTTAACTTTCCACGAGGCTTTGGGATAAATAACGAGGTAATTATGACCGCCTTGCCATTAATTAATATCCTAAGGTCATAATGGTTAAGGAGACGCCATTTAATAACCCCCACACCCTCCACCAGGCGCCGGGGACATCAGGAAGACATAGTAGTGGGGCTTCCTGTCAGGCCACTAAACTTACCTTCATTAACAGTAATTACCCGCCGTGAGTGCCAGGTGCCAGGTGTGCGGGGTGGGGGGCAGATTATAATTTACCTGCAGTGCCACGAGCCCCAGCAGTGCCAGGCTTGGAGGGCACTGGTGGGTGTGTGGCCGCCCCGAGGGAGATGCTATACTACTGTTATCTCCCTGTATCTTGTCTGTGGTCACGGCAGGGTGCGTGGGAAATTGATTAACATACAAATCACGCGACCAGGAACAAGAAACAAGAAAGAGAAAGACTGAAATAACCCTGAACCAACCCCATGTAGAATTTGAGGGGGGTACCTCTGGCCGACTGGTTAAGGAGTGGCTTATAGGTCTCGCTGGTCGCGGGTTCAATCCCCGGCGCCGGCAAAACCTTTCCTTGTCTGGATTAATTTCCCGTGTGCTTCGTTACACGCAGAGGTCGTGTGGGAGTGTAAAGAGAAAAATTCTGCCGTTTCACTAAGATAGCAGGACAGTAGATTTGAGTTAATATTGAGAAAGCCAGCATCCCAGTTACTCTTTAGCTAGGCATCCTCCTTGTAATCTTGCCACAGAAATAAGATTAAGTTAACCCTCAATCCTCTAAGCTTGACATTGGTTTTTAAAAGAAAGATTAATATTACTTCATACACACTCCTGAAATTAACTTATCTGTCGGCCACTCCTCTTGGCTCTTTTGTAGGAGCAATGAGTAGCGGGCTTTTTATTTTCATTATTGTTTCCTTGTTTTTTGCCCTTGAACCGTTTCCTCTCCTGTAAAAAAAAAAAAAAAGTTACCTGAAAATTTTGACTGATAGAATCACCTCCCATTTAACTATTATCATGATGTAACTCTTGAAACTAATCCCATGTGTTTATGTTAAGCCTCACCATTGCTTCCATCATCATCCTACATTGTACACATGTCGGTGTGGGTGTTGTGTCCTGCCAGACAGCCATGCCAGCGTCGCCGATGCGCAGGCGGCGATCTGCGCGGCGGCTGCGGTCCGGCGTGCAGCAGGAGGAGGAGGAGGAGTGGTGCCCCGCTGCCACCTTTGCCTTTCCAGAGTCCCCGCCACTGTTGGAGCCGAAGAGGTCCTGTCATGCTCAATGTTCTATTATTATTATCATTATCACATCAGCTTACTCATTTATGAACAAAAACTGCCGATGCTGTCCTACTAATTGCACATACGTATACATGTAACTACTTCTTGCTTTTGTATATATATATTTCCTTCATTTGCATACTTGCCCTCATACACTTTCCATCACTCAGCAGTCCAATTTAACCTTATCATACCGAGAGCCACAATCTACCGCCCCATCTAACACAGGGAGGAAATAATGTAGGTACCGGTACTGATAATTCAAGCAAAACAATGGTACGGAGATTGACAGGGGCATGTATAGATGACACCTGTTGATTGCTGGGAGGTGCAGTATTTCCAGTTGCCTCACCTCCTATGGCTAGTGGGTCCAGGGACTTATATCTCTCTTTTCTCTTCCCTTGACAGGTCAGAGAAAATGGTCACAACAGAAAAAAAGGTAAATTATCTGTAGTTTTATTTATTTTATTTACTTTATGTTGTTTTCAGCAGTCACCAGATTCTGTAATTTCAGTTTCATATTACCAATGCTCAAGAAGTCACCCTTATCAGTAGGAGGAGACCTATATGAAAAGAATTGAAATGAGATACAAAAAAAATAACCTTTGTGGAAATAAAGTTTGATAATCAGTTTATTTTTACTTCTTTGTTATTTGATGTTCTTAGAAATGGAGTTAATAATTGCAAGGCTGGTAGAAATTTAACCTTTTCAGAAATACAGTTTGATAATCAGTTTATTTACTTCTTTACTATTTCATGTTCTTAGAGGTGGAGTTAATAATTGTAAGGCTGGTAGAAATTTAACCTTTTCAGAAATACAGTTTGATAATCAGTTTATTTACTTCTTTGTTATTTTATGTTCTTAGAGATGGGAGTTAATAATTGTAAGGCTGGTAGAAATTTAACCTTTTCAGAAATACAGTTTGATAATCAGTTTATTTACTTCTTTACTATTTCATGTTCTTAGAGATGGAGTTAATAATTGTAAGGCTGGTAGAAATTTAACCTTTTCAGAAATACAGTTTGATAATCAGTTTACTTTTACTTCTTTACTATGTCATGTTCTTAGAGGTGGAGTTAATAATTGTAAGGCTGGTAGAAATTTAACCTTTTCAGAAATACAGTTTGCTAATCAGTTTACTTTTACTTCTTTACTATTTCATGTTCTTAGAGGTGGAGTCATTAGTTCTAAGGCTCATTGCAATTTAACCTTTCCAGAAATAAAGTTTGATAATTTTGTAATCGGTCTATATTTCTACTTCTTTACTATTTTGTGTCCTTTGAAGTGGAGTTAATAGTTGTAAGACTGGTAAAAATTTAACCTTTCCAGAAATAAAGTTTGGTAACCAGTCTTTATTTCTACTTTTAATACTATCATATGTTTTTTGAGATGGAGTTAATACTTGTAAGGCTGGTAGGAATCAAGACACACACAGTAGTAGCAGAGTCACCCCTCCTGAAATTGACCTCTCTTTCGGCCACTCTTCTGAACTCTTTATAGGGGCGGTGTACAGCAGGGTTTCTTTCTCTCATTACTACATTTTAACTCCTTTTATTTCCTTGAGCTTCCTCCTTAACTTAAAAAAAAAAGTAAGGTTATAGGCTCAAGGGGTGTTATTATATACCTCAGTTAACTCCCTTCTCTAACAGTCGCTATTTTCCATTTTGATAGCTCCGGCGACAGACCATGATGCCGAGACAAGCCGCTGCCGCCGTTGCCTCCCCGACCCTAAGCCAGCGCCGCACACGTAGGCAGTCCATGATGCCGGTCAAGCTGCGCACCTCCCCGCCAGGCACCAAGGTCAAGGTCTCAAAGGCCAAACCATCCGCCTTGCCCACGGTCAAGTCGAAACGGAAATTGACGGAGGAAATTTTGACTCTGGAGGTGACTGATATATATTTTTTTTTATTTATTTATTTGAGTTTACGAGGCGTGCTTTGATTGTCCGCGCCTCTTCTGGGTAGCACAGCATAAAACAGACCAATGATAACTTTTAAGCCTTCATATAAACAGCTTGACACACACACCTTTAGGTTATACGAAAAACATCACGGCAATTCCTATATATTTCTCATTGAGTTACTAAGTCACTCAGTTCAGAAGGTGCTACACGGTTATACTTGTTCAATTGCCGAGTCCAAGGTATTTAGGTATCATATACGTAACAGC
Source organism: Eriocheir sinensis (assembly GCF_024679095.1). NCBI lineage: Eukaryota > Metazoa > Arthropoda > Malacostraca > Decapoda > Varunidae > Eriocheir > Eriocheir sinensis. The sequence goes on along the minus strand of NC_066567.1, from coordinate 1,319,334 downwards.
TAGTAGGCATTTCTTGTATTTCTCGACATCTGTCATTAATCTTTCTCTCTTTCCAGGCATTCTAGTAATAGTGTAATTTTAAGTGTTGACCCAAGAAGCCTCCAAGGTAAGATACTTCAACACTACTCTGTAAGATATTTAGTCTAGAACCATAGTGTTGAAACCCTCACTGATCACCTTCCTTTTAACGTCTCAGGAATCACCGGTGTCGAAGAGAAGGCGTGTTGTCCCCATCTCAAAGTCCAGCACTCAGGTGAAAACAGCAGCCTCACCAACACCCTCCAAGCAACACAAATCCATGAGTGCTCTCCCGGCACCCCGCAGCACACGCAAGGCTCAGAGTAAGACCGCATCGCCGCGTACACCGCCTCTCGAGTCATCACGCAGGAAGACACCAGCCAGGAAGCGAGCCTTGTCCCCTGCAAAGGCCACACCCTCGCCGCCGAAGAGGAGAGCCACGTCGCGTTCGAAAAGCGAGTCCCAGTTTGTCCGCGGGAAGTCCCTCACTCGGAGCCAGAAGAAGAAGACCACTGCACCGAAAAGCAAGTCCTCCGTCCATATCAAGTCCCCCATCGCTAAGAAACTGGACCCCTCCCCTAAGAAGAAGTCGGATAAGAAGCAATCCGCAGCCTCTCTCAAGCGTTCACCAAAGTCCCCGGCCTCCCCCGCCAGAAAGAAGGCAACCTCGGCAACCACTCCAAAGAAAACGGGGAAGACGGGACTGAAGAAAATGGCATCCTCCTCTACAGCGACACCTCCCGCACCACCACCGCCGAAAAGTGCCAAGAAGTCCCAGAAGAAGGCCAGCAAAACAGCACTCAAGGAGACAGTACAAAGCCCCTCTAAGACACCAGCTAGCAAGAAAAAGACTCCGACACCCAAGACTCCGACAGCAAAGTCTCCACCAAGCAAAAAGAAAACTCCCGCCAAGACTCCTGATGCAAAATCCCCAGCGAGCAAGAAAAAAACTCCTTCCGCTTCCGCTAAAACTCCGCCCACTAAAAAAACACCCACAACCAAAACCCCAAAGAAGACCCCCACTGCAAAATCTCCGCCCAGCCAGAAAAAGTCGCAGAAGAAGACACCCACAGTGGTCACAAAGAAAGTCAAATCGCCCCCCATTAGCACGAAGAAACGCTCTCTCTCCTCTGCCAAGGTTGCATCCCCCAAATCCCCGTCTCCGCAGAAGCGCCGACTCGTGCGCTCGACGGCCAAGAGCCACATGAGCGACATCAAGACGAAGAGCTTGAGGGTGGTGCTGCATGGGATCAGTCCGCCCTCCTCCTTGGCCTCCTTCAGGAAAACCCCGTCGTCCAAGAGAGCTCCCGATGCCACGCCTCCTAAAGATCTCGGTAAGGGGAATAGATTGTATGGGAAACTACACTATAAAGCACTGTCTAGAGTATTGAATGGGAAACTATACTATAACACACTAGAGTATTGTACGGGAAACTACACTTTAACACACTAGAGCAATGTATGGGAAACTACACTATAACATGGTCTAGAGTATTGAATGGTAAACTACTGTAAATTCACAATAAGTACAAAACCTCATTGCCCTTGTGTAGAGTCAGTTTACGACATAGAAGGATAGAAGGGTTAATAGATGGCCCTCACATTTGGCTACTCTTTACTTATGTCTTGTATGGGAGTGGCAAGTTGCTTATCCCCCTGTTGTCACCCTCGCAGGAGAGTCGCCCGACCTGCCATCAGCGCGTAAACAGCTCAAGAGGATAAGGGACAACATCGCCTTCGCCCACGAGCGCCGCCACAGTGCCAGCGCCACGCCACGCAAGTCCCTCTCGCGCACCGCCAACAAGTCTGCCGCCAAGCCGACCCTGGGCAAGGTGGTGACGCAGGTGAGATATCTTATTCTTTTCTTTTTTCTCTCTCTCTTGGTAAGGAAAGACCCGGCTATTCTCTTTTTCTGCCCCTCTTTTCTCGCAGTAAAGAAAAAATTTTGAGAAACACGTATAAACCTCGTAAATTAGTGCCAGCAACATTATTATTGATTTACTTATTTATTATTATTATTATTTGTATTTATTTATTTATTTTTTTTTTTTTTTTTTTTTTTTTTTTTGAGTGAGTGACGTAAGGAAGAGACCATTAATTATCACCAACAGCATATAAAACTCCATCCCAACCTTCACTTTCCCATTCTCTTCTATATCTTTCCTTCCTTTCTCCATTTATCAGTAAGGAAATGTCTAACCAAAGCACAGTACCATACTTCACTATCAATATCACACCCACCATCATCTGACACAACCTTCATTTCCCCATTCTTTTCCATATCTTTCCTTCCTTCCTTCCTTTCTCTCTTTATCAGTAAGGAAATGTCTAACCAAAACACAACACCCAATCTCACTCTCAACATCTCACCGTCATCCTTCTTCCCAGGCCGACATCCACGCCACGGCCACCGACAAGTGTGACTCCGACGGCACCCTGGCGAACCACTGTGACTCCTCCTCTGTACAGGACTCCACACCCTCCGCTCGGCCCCCGCTGCCGGCCACACCCAAGTCCTCCAGAGGCACTAACGTCAGGGTGTGTCACTTCAGCAGCAGGTACGGCCAGCAGGAGGTTGTTTTGGTGTGTCTGAAGGCTGTCATGGTGGTGGTGGTATGGGTGTTTATATGAGTTATTTATTTATATGGTTGGTTAGTTTATTTTTTCAAGACTTACAGACGATTTTATACGTGGACAAGGAAAGCGATTTTTTGTCCTCTTCATGTCGCTCCTATAAAGAAAACAGTGAACTAGCAGATTGTGTCACTTATAGTTATTGTTGTGTTTATAGTTTCCTTCATTCACATAGTAGAGAATAAATCCAAAGTGAAGCAGCTTAGGATACAAGTATACTTTAAATTGCCTAGAAGAGGAGAGCTAGAGTGTGATAAGTCAGGCCGCTCTACATAATAAGTGACTTAGTATATCATCAACAAAGCCCGGACTCTATCAGTATCCCTGTTCCCTCCCTCCAGGATTGCCAGCAGCGCCTCGGTTCAGCGTCTCACCCGGGGATCGGCACCACACAGCAGCACACCCATCAAGGGGAGCGCAGAGGACAGCACCATCCTGTCCGAGTCCATGGATGACAGTGTGGACGGCAGGAGGGCGGACACCAGCTCGGAGGGCATGAACGGCGTGGAGGAGGACACCAGCATGGACGAGAGTGTGGAGACGCAGGAGGCCGAGTCCACCACTCCAAGTCGCAAGAGTTACTGTAGTCTCATGTAGTGTTAGAATGACCTATTTTTAGTCTGTTCTGGTGTTTGCCATTGCCAGGTGTACCTTTGCATAGTATATTTTATCTAATATAGAAAGTTCTTATATTTATTGAGTGAAGAAAAGACTATTCTTAAATTATTTTTATGGGAATATAAAGCTGTGGTTTTATGCGAGGTACTCTGGGACCTCCCTCCACTGTGGCACTCCTGCAAGGACTGTTGGTCTGCTGACTGGCCTGTACCTGGGGCTGAGAGTGCTGTGGCCTGTGCAGGGACCTGTTCAGCCTCTTCCCTGTGAATATGGGAGCTAGGCAGGCTGTGTCCTTGCCCCAGCATTTTTAAGTACTTATGTAAACTGGGTATTAGGCAGAGTTGTGGACCAGCCATTGTGGAGCCTCTGTTGACAATGCCAGGGTCACAGACCTTTGATTTTGATGATGATGCAGTAATCCTCACTGCATGGGCTTGTGGCATGCTGCCCAGAAGCCAACTCTGCTCACAGGGATTTATCTGCGTAATTAGTGGAGGAGGAGGCCAAGGGGTACCCATGAAGCTCGTAGCTTTAGCAAGTCGCTGGATCCTCCTGGAAAGTACCTGATGTGGTATAAACCCTTACATGGAGGCCTGCTTGGGAGGACAGCCGGGAGTGGCGTCGCAGGGTGGGTGAGGCAACGTGACCCCGGTGCATGCTCCCATCAGTTGATTGGTTGAACGGTTTTAAGTTAAGCAGACTGCATGTGTGTCTTATGTACTGTAGGAAGTGAACAAAGTGGCCTGGCTGCCACCTCTGGATAGTTCAAAACCTGTGTTGTAAGGATTGACTTCTCTCTCATGACTTGTTGTACCTAAGCATCTCGTCCACATTCCTTCCGTTGCATCATTGAAGCTGACATGTTGTTTTTAGGTCTTTTTGATCTTCGCAAGTGCACTTATGTGTTAGCAGCCCTGTTGGTAGTCCAGCAGCTGACCTTGCAAACACAAGTACAAAAATGTGCAGTGACTTTTTAAGTAAAGATTGTTACATTTGCTTTGCCACTTTCATTTTCCTGGGAAGTGCTGTTGTGGTGCAGCTGACTTGCCTGATGGGCGAGCCTCCCGTAGCTCACTCTTCGAGGGGGGCGCCTCTTTGGCCGACTGGTTAAGGAGTGGCTCGCCCGTTTCTCTGGTCGCGGGTTCAATCCCTGGCGCCACCAAAACCTTTCCTTGTCTGGATTGATTTCTCGTGTGTTTTGTTACAGGCTGTGGTCGTGTGGGAGTGTAGTAAAGAGGAAAATTCTGGCGTTTCATTGTTATATTTGAGGCTTTATCACATCTCATCAAAAGTTTCATTCAGTAATCTAATGCCAGCTAAGGATTGCTGTACCTCAATGGGTCTCAAAACTTTAGATATTCCAAGTATTAAAAAAGGGTTGAGAAGGAGCAGGAGTGAAGAGTCTAGGGTATGAAGAGGAGGTCGAGGAATAGATTATGGAGGTTAAAAAGATTGTGGGTTAAGGGAGAGAAAAAAGTGGAGGTCGAGAATGATGTGATGGTGGTGGTTTAGAGGGAGGAGGTGCAGGTCAAGTGCTTTTAACTTTAATACACGAGGAAGAAATATTTACAAAGACCATGAATGAGGTACACAGATATTTAAGAAGATAAAAGTGTCCCATTTAATTGTTAGCCCGTTATAAACACTGACATATTAGCCTGAACCTGATCTCGATGTCACAGCCTGAAGGATCAAAATAGAAGCAGACGGCAATCATGGTAAACTATATTAGCGTTGTTGTTTTATGCGATTATACCCCCTACAGCCTCTCTTCTGGTCTAATTACATATATTTCTGGCCGCAATAAGTTTAATGAAGCCAATTAGCTATATACTAGAGATATTAACTGATAAAAAGTGAAGTTTGACACCGGCGTCTCGGGCAAAGCGTGTGTTAAAACTATAGAATCACACCCAACACGAGGGGCTGATTTTTCGAGCATTTTATTATTTTCTTCCTTTTAGTTTACTGATTTATTGTTCATTTATCAGTAATATGTTCTTTCCTAACCCACAATACCCATAAAAGTGAAGTTTGACACCAGCATCTTAGGCAAAGCATGTGATAAAACTCCAGAATCACACCCAACACACCAGGGGCTGATATATCGAGGATTTTATTATTTTCTTCCTTTTAGTTTACCGATTTATTGTTCATTTATCAGTAACATGTTCTTTCCTAACCCACAATACCCATAAAAGTAAAGTTTGACACCAGCATCTTGAGCAAAACGTGTGTTAAAACTCTAGAATCACACCCGACACACCAGGGGCTGATATATCGAGGATTTTATTATTTTCTTCCTCGTAGTTTAGCGATTTTTTTTGTTCATTTATCAGTAAATACTCATAAATAGTGAAGCTTGACACCAGCATCTTGAGCAAAACGTGTGTTAAAACTCTAGAATCACACCCGACACACCAGGGGCTGATATATCGAGGATTTTATTATTTTCTTCCTCGTAGTTCAGCGATTTTTTGTTCATTTATCAGTAAATACTCATAAATAGTGAAGCTTGACACCAGCATCTTGAGCAAAACGTGTGTTAAAACTCTAGAATCACACCCGACACACCAGGGGCTGATATATCGAGGATTTTATTATTTTCTTCCTCGTAGTTTTGCGATTTGTTGTTCATTTATCAGTAAATACTCATAAATAGTGAAGTTTGACACCAGCATCTTAGGCAAAGCATGTGATAAAACTCCAGAATCACACCCAACACACCAGGGGCTGATATATCGAGGATTTTATTATTTTCTTCCTCGTAGTTCAGCGATTTGTTGTTCATTTATCAGTAAATACTCATAAATAGTGAAGTTTGACACCAGCATCATAGGCAAAACGCATGATAAAACTCTAGAATCACACCCGACACACCAGGGGCTGATATATCGAGGATTTTATTATTTTCTTCCTCGTAGTTTTGCGATTTGTTGTTCATTTATCAGTAAATACTCATAAATAGTGAAGTTTGACACCAGCATCTTAGGCAAAGCATGTGATAAAACTCCAGAATCACACCCAACACACCAGGGGCTGATATATTGAGGATTTTATTTTCTTCCTCGTAGTTCAGCGATTTTTTGTTTATTTATCAGTAAATACTCATAAATAGTGAAGTTTGACACCAGCATCTTGAGCAAAACGTGTGTTAAAACTCTAGAATCACACCCGACACACCAGGGGCTGATATATCGAGGATTTTATTATTTTCTTCCTCGTAGTTCAGCGATTTTTTGTTTATTTATCAGTAAATACTCATAAATAGTGAAGTTTGACACCAGCATCTTGAGCAAAACGTGTGTTAAAACTCTAGAATCACACCCGACACACCAGGGGCTGATATATCGAGGATTTTATTATTTTCTTCCTCGTAGTTTTGCGATTTGTTGTTCGTTTATCAGTAAATACTCATAAAAAGTTAAGTGTAAAGATTCATTTTAGTACCATGCCAGTATTTCATTCCCTACCTTATGAAACATGACTAGCTCTTCATATATCTTCTCTGCAAACGTTCAACAATCATGGAAACGCTTTCAAAATCCAATTCAAGGACTATTTATTGTTGAAAATAGGGGATAATATTCACGATAGCGTAGCCTCCTCTGGCGACGTCAGGGTGAGCGTATGTTATTTATTAGTACGGTAAACCCTCAATATAACGGACTAATTGGGGGGGAACTTAGTCTGTTATAAGCGTCGGAAACTTAAAAATACATATAATAATACTGACGAACCTAATAAACGTTGGTACATATTGTGTCGGTCGCAGGCGAAATCATAACCTTATTTCATAAAGGTAATTGACCTCTCTTTCGCCCACCTCTTTAGATTCTTTTTTTGAGCAGCGAATAGTGGGCTTTTTTTATTATTGTTTACTTTTTTTGTGCCCTTGTAAAAAAAAATAAAAAATAAAAAATGGTGCTGTCTTTCCCGGCAGGCGGTGTTCGGCGTCCAGCTGGTTGTGACGATGGTGATGGCCAGCGTCCTCTCCCGCATCACGCCGCACTACTCCCTGGCGCGCTGGCTGCTCTGCGGGACGGGGTGAGTGACGGCTTTCCTTAGGGTGACGGATTCGGAAAGTGTGATGAAAAATATGAGTATGAATGAGATGAGAATGATGACGAGTAAAAGGGTGATGAAGAAGAGAAAGTATGAATGAGAATAGAATGGTAGGGAATAGGTGTGAGTATGAAAGAGTGATGAAGAGTATGAGGAAGAAGAGAAAGAGTATGAATGAGTTGAGAATCATGAAGAGTAAAAGAGCAGACACAAACGCATGAATCCTACCGATGCATAGCAAAACCAGGTGATCAATTAAGGGACAAAATATCAGTGCATTTTAAGGGACAAGATATCAGTGCATTAACATAACTTATCTTAACCCTTACCTCTCTGTATTTCTCCCTCCCCTTCCCAGGCTTGTTTACTACCTCCACCCAACGGACGAGGAGTTACGTAGCATAGCGGGAGTGCCCAAGGAGAAGACCAAGAAAGGAAAAGGCGGCGGAAAAGGAGGTGGAAAAGGAGGAGGGTCAGGAGGGAACAGCGGAGGTGCGGAGGAGGACGCAGCGTTCACCGTGCCTCGGAACCTTGAACTGAGCCTGGACACCTCCCGCCTAGGCCCCGGGGAGGTGGTTCAGCTGAGGTTCTACTCGGAGTACCAGTGGCTTCTTGACTTCTCGCTGTGTGCTGTGCTGGTCTACATCATCACAGAGGTGCGAGTCTTCAGCATTCTCTCTTTCCTCTTCAGCATTCTCCGTTTTCCTCTTCAGCATTCTCCTCATCACTCTTATACCCTCACACCTCATCTTCATTATCCTCATTCTCCTCTATCATACTCTTTAATACTCTTTTTGAATCAGTAACTCCAAGGAAAGCTGCCACTAAACCCATTCGATTCATATTGAGAGAGAGAGAGAGAGAGAGAGAGAGAGAGAGAGGAGGGGTCTGGTAGCCTGTTCCCAGCATTACATTCAGCACTCAATTCAGCCAAAAATAAATAAATAAATGAAAAATGATGTATAAAAATAAGCTCTTGTTATCCATTTGTCTCAACCATATTTCTTTTCCATCAACCGTTTTTGTCTTAGGTGCTGATGGCCGTGGCTCCCCCCAAGGCCGAGGTCAACCTTAGCATGCTGTGGTGTCTGCTGGCGGTTGGGTTCTCACTGTATCCTTTGGTCTAAGAAGGAGGAGGAGGAGGGAGAAGGAGAGGGTGAATGGGATAACAGAAGGATTAGTAGTAGTAGTAGTAGTAGTAGAAAATTCTCACTATCGTTTTGTGTAAGAAGGAGGAGGAGAAGGTGAATGGGGGTAGCAGAAGGATTAATAATAGTAGTAATAGCAATAGTAGTAGTAGTAGAAGTAGAAAAAGTAGTAGGGAGAAGAAAACTACATAGGATAACCCTTAACTCACATTGTAAACAAAAAAAAGTACATAAATCAACTATACTATCAATTATCAACTATATTTGTGAGTAGCGGGCTTTTTTTTCTCTCTTTTTTTTTCCCCCCTCTGCAGTCATTTTGTTGCCCTTGAACCATCTCCTTTGCTTAAAAAAAAAAAAATACCACCATCCACCATCATTTCCCTTGACTCCACTCTCAGGAAGATCATGTTTACACTGGCAATGCTGTACTTCCGAGGGGAGGACTCAGGCGGGGAGAAGGCGATGGTGGTGCTGTCCTTCTTCACCTACCTCCTCATAGCCCTGGGGATGCTGATTCTGGACGAGAGTAAGCTGGAGTTGGGACTGGACCTGGCGTACTCCTCCTTCAATGCTAGCGCTGCGGCCTTCCTCAAAGCTCAGGGGTTGCCGTCCGAGTGAGTAAAAGCTGGAGTTATTTGAGGTATAGGGCCGTATCAATATTTCGTCGCCCAAGTTCACGTATTTTGCAAGGTTTTCTTAGGAGTTTGGGGCATTTTCAGGGGTAGATCTACAACCCTGGTGGTAGTTTGATCGTTCTTCTGTGCCATGAGCCTAAAGAAACACACATTTGACAAGGTTTTCGTAGGAGTTTGGGGGATTTCCAGGGGTAGCTCTAAGACCCTGGTGGTAGTTTGACCCTTCTTCTGCGCCATGAACCTAAAGAATCACATATTTGACAAGGTTTTCGTAGGAGTTTTGGGGCATTTCCAGGGGTAGATCTATGACCCTGGTGGTAGTTTGATCGTTCTTCTGCGCCATGAACCTAAAGAAACACCCATTTGACAAGGTTTTCGTAGGAGTTTGGGGCATTTTCAGGGGTAGATCTACGACCCTGGTGGTAGTTGGACCCTTCCACTGTACCGCAAACCTGAAGAAACACATATTTGACAAGGTTTTCATAGGAGTTTGGGGGATTTCCAGTAGTAGCTCTAAGACCCTGGTGGTAGTTGGACCCTTCCTCTGCGCCATGAACCTAAAGAAACACACATTTGACAAGGTTTTCATAGGAGTTTGGGGGACTTCCAGGGGTAGTTCTAAGACCCTGGTGGTAGTTTGACCCTTCTTCTGCACCATGAACCTAAAGAAACACACATTTGACAAGGTTTTCATAGGAGTTTTGGGCATTTCCAGGGGTAGATCTATGACCCTGGTGGTAGTTTGACCCTTCCTCTGTACCCTGAACCTAAAGAAACACACATTTGACAAGGTTTTCGTATGAGTTTGGGGCATTTCCAGGGGTAGATCTATGACCCTGGTGGTAGTGTGATCCTTCCTCTGTACTGCGAACCTAAAGAAACACATATTTGACAAGGTTTTCGTAGGAGTTTGGGGCATTTCCAGGAGTAGTTTCATGACCCTGGTGGTAGGTTGACCCTTTCTCTGTACCATGAACCTAAAGAAACACATATTTGACAAGGTTTTCATAGGAGTTTGGGGGATTTCCAGGGGTAGATCTATGACCCTGGTGGTAGTTTGATCATTCTTCTGCGCCATGAACCTAAAGAAACACGCATTTGACAAGGTTTTCGTAGGAGTTTTGGGCATTTCCAGGGGTAGTTCTAAGACCCTGGTGGTAGTTGGACCCTTCCACTGTACCGCAAACCTGAAGAAACACATATTTGACAAGGTTTTCATAGGAGTTTGGGGCATTTCCAGGGGTAGATCTATGACCCTGGTGGTAGTTTGATCGTTCTTCTGCGCCATGAGCCTAAAGAAACACACATTTGACAAGGTTTTCATAGGAGTTTGGGGTATTTTCAGGGGTAGATCTATGACCCTGGTGGTAGTTTGACCCTTCCTCTGTACCATGAACCTAAAGAAACACACATTTGACAAGGTTTTCGTATGAGTTTGGGGCATTTTCAGGGGTAGATCTATGACCCTGGTGGTAGTTTGACCCTTCTTCTGCGCCATGAACCTAAAGAAACACACATTTGACCAGGTTTTCGTAGGAGTTTGGGGCATTTCCAGGGGTAGTTCTAAGACCCTGGTGGTAGTTTGACCCTTTCTCTGTACCATGAACCTAAAGAAACACACATTTGACAAGGTTTTCGTAGGAGTTTGGGGTATTTTCAGGGGTAGATCTACGACCCTGGTGGTAGTTTGACCCTTCCACTGTACTGCGAACCTAAAGAAACACATATTTGACAAGGTTTTCATAGGAGTTTGGGGCATTTCCAGGGGTAGCTCTAAGACCCTGGTGGTAGTTTGACCCTTCCTCTGTACCCTGAATCTAAAGAAACACACATTTGACAAGGTTTTCATAGGAGTTTGGGGCATTTCCAGGGGTAGCTCTAAGACCCTGGTGGTAGTTTGACCCTTCCTCTGTACCGTGACCCTTAAGAAACACACATTTGAACCCAATTGATCCACTGTTTGTTTAGAAATTGCTGATATGAGATACGAAAATGTCTTACAATACCAACAATGGTCATGTAAAAGCCAAATTCTTGAGGAGTTTCTATGTTAATGGCTGCGCTTGTTATGTAGTGTTGTAGTGTTGTTGTTTGTATACATCACCACAGACTGACAACATCCATGGGTGTGTCTGGTGCCTAAAATCCGCAGATGTTGAGGTTTTGCTATTTTCAACTTGTCTTCCCTCTCAGCGGTCCGGCCTCCAAGGTGACATTCAAGCTTAGTCTGGCGGTGGTGTGTGCTATCATCGGCGCCTTCTTCACGTTCCCGGGACTCAGGCTCGGGAAGATGCACTGGGACTCCCTCAAGTAAGACAGAGTTCCCATTTTCTCTTCTCCTTTCATCTCCTACTTTCTCGTCTTTACCATAAAACAATTAGACCGAGTTCCCTTATCCATGGTCTCATTTTCTCTTCTCTTTTCATCTGCTTTCTCGTCCTTACCATAAAAACAATTAGACCGAGCTCCCTTATCCATGGTCTCATTTTCTCTTCTCTTTTCATCTGCTTTCTCGTCCTTACCATAAAAACAATTAGACCGAGCTCCCTTATCCATGGTCTCATTTTCTCTTCTCTTTTCATCTGCTTTCTCGTCCTTACCGTAAAAACAATTAGACCGAGCTCCCTTATCCATGGTCTCATTTTCTCTTCTCTTTTCATCTGCTTTCTCGTCCTTACCATAAAAACAATTAGACCAAGTTCCCTTATCCATGGTCTCATTTTCTCTTCTCTTTTCATCTGCTTTCTCGTCCTTACCGTAAAAACAATTAGACCAAGTTCCCTTATCCATGGTCTCCTTTAGTCATCCTCCCTCCTTCCCCTTCTTCAGGTACTGCACGGAAAGCAAGGTTCTCCGCGCACTCTTCCACATCAGCTTCCTGGCCCCGCTCCTCCTGGTTACCATGTGGATACGACCCGTGTCCAGACGCTACCTCACCGAGTACACCCTGCCCGGACGCTCCTTCCCACTGTGCGTAGCCGTTTACCAATCCCTCAAGAACACGGGTTAAGATACAGTGATAGTCGAGAGAGAGACACGTTGAATAGCTCTTTGTGAATGTTATCTTACGTTTTGTTATGTTTTGTTATGTTTTGATTGATAGGAAGAAAGAAAAATCTGCTAAGTTTCCCCATTTGTGAATTTCATCTTCCCATTTTTTTTATATGTCGGTTAAAAAGAAAACGGAGGTCAAGTATTTTTCCCTTCTCCTCCTTATACCTCATTATTTCCTACCCTTATCCTCCTTATCCTTCCTCCTATGCTCCTTCCTTAACCCTTATCTTCCTTATCCTTCTCTCTTATCTTCTTTCTTAACCCTCATCTTCCTTCCCCTCCTTCATCATTCTCCTTCCTCCTTATCCTTCTTCCTATGCTTCTTCCTTAACCCTTATCTTCCTTATCCTTCTCTCTTATCTTCTTTCTTAACCCTCATCTTCCTTCCCCTCCTTCATCATTCTCCTTCCTCCTTATCCTTCTTCCTATGCTCCTTCCTTAACCCTTATCTTCCTTATCCTTCTCTCTTATCTTCTTTCTTAACCCTCATCTTCCTTCCCCTCCTTCATCATTCTCCTTCCTCCTTATCCTTCTTCCTATGCTCCTTCCTTCACCCTTATCTTCCTTATCCTTCTCTCTTATCTTCTTTCGTAACCCTCATCTTCCTTCCCCTCCTTCATCATTCTCCTTCTTCTTTAGTTAACCTTCCCTATCCTTCATCCTCACCCCCTTCCTTCGCCCCCAAACAGCATGGGTTCCGAGACCTTCGACACCCTGCGGATCGTCCTGGTGCTGACGGTGAGTGCGGTGCGGCTGGGACTCATGCCGTACTACCTCCAGTCGTACCTCAACCTGGCCTATGAGAAGATAGAGGCGCAGAAGAAGGAGTCCGGCCGCATCTCGAACAAGGACCTGCAGAAGAAGGTTAGTGTGCTTAGTGTTGACGGGAATTTTTATTTATTTTTATTTATTTATTTATTTTTTACGTCAAAGAAAACGGCTCGAGGGCAATAAAAAGCCTGAGAAAAGAAAAAGCCCGCTACTTGCCGCTCCCATAAAAGATGAAAGAGTAGGCAGTTTCGGACGGAGAGGCGTCTTGGTTGCGGTAAATGTAAATGTTTTCTGATTCTTTTCTTTCTTTCTTGTTTCTTTCTTCCCATTCTCCCATTCGCCTTTCTTTCTTCCTTTTTCTTATATTTTGAAAGTGGTTGTGTGTATATGATTGCCTAGTGGTCGTACGCAGGGCCTATCTATAGTTGAATCTCCTTTTTTATATGTATTGAAAAAGGGTTAAAGAAAGAACAATTGAAATGCTCCTTATCTGTCGAGTTTGTTCTTTTTTTGCTGAACACACACTTCTTATTTTTCTTCCTCTTTTATGTTTTTTGTGAGATTGGATCCAGCTCGTAACGTCTCATATATCTCGTCCTAAAACCAAGCTCAAAATGTCCCATAGTCAAGCTTGCAATGTGTGTCATGCATCAGAGAGTATGTGTTCCGTGCTGTCTCTCAATCCTCTGTATATATACCGTACCAGTCCACCTCATTACATGCTATACAGTCACCGTTTCCACCCTGCAGATAGCCAGTGTGTTCTACTACCTGTGTGTGGTGACCCTGCAGTACGTGGCTCCCATCATCCTGTGCCTCTTCCTCTCCCTCATGTTCAAGACACTCGGTAAGGATGACACAAGGCTCACTCAGGCACAATGGAGGGAGAAGGTGGCCACTGTATTTGTAGTTGTTAATCAATCACTACTTACACGTCTTCCCCAGGTGGCTTAAGCTGGGCGGCACTGCTCGGCGGGGGACAGTCTACCCCCGGGGAGTGTGGCCTCACCCCTGAAGACGACACTGACTCGGCCCCACTCCCGGCCCTTCAGGATGCCGAGACGGTTATGGAGGCCACGCGTATCCTCACCTTAGGCCTGGAGGAGCTGAAGAAGGTGAGTTAGGACAGATGATAGTGACGAGGGGAGACAGAGGAGGCTAAAAGTCATATTTGAAAAGCCTCTCCTGGGATTCTCATATGCTGTTTTGTGACCCTGGTGATAGTTTTACACGACCTCTATGCCTTGAACAGGAGAGTAACCCATGGAAACCCAGTTAATCCTCCCTGTGGCCTTGGGAAGTTGTATTAGTGGGCTCCAGAGATGCTTAACCTGGTAGGAGTGACGGGCCAAATTTGTGGCTTTACCGTGTACCAGCGACGGGCCAAAATTTTACCATGCTATAAACCCCATAAAAATAAATGATGCATAAACTGATCACAAATACGTTGATATATATTATAAAATGATTCGTGTGAGTGATGATCTTTTCTCATCATTCTCGCTTCGAGGGGCCTTTAAGAAACATGATCCCCGCAGCTACCGGGTTAAAATATGAACTTAAGTTGTCGAGCGAGAGAGGACGCTTCTCACCCCATAACTCTTCCCCCCCAATAGGTCTTCACCACCGAGTTCTACCGAGGCGTTCTGGGCTTCACGACATGGTGGTGCGTTTTCTCCTGGTTCCTATCGGGTACCTTCGGGGTCGCCTACCAGTCCTACTTCACCAAGGCATAGTGGGCCCAGCATGGTAGGACAAGGGATAGTGGGCTGGAGTTGTAACCTAGAGGAAAATGTGCCAAGTGTAAACAAAGGGAGAGGGTCACGTGTCGGGTTGTGAGATCGTGACCCACCCCTCGCACTGACCATCCATATGTCTCGTCTCTTCATCCGCCGACCAGTCCGTTTTCCGTTTTTGTCGGATGGCTTGTGCATTTTCCCTATCCGAATGTGGATGTTCGTAAAATTCTGTCTTTTAGCCGAGTTTATTTATGAGGTTTTATGTGTATTTGTTTGGTGTGACCCTTGTGTTGTGACGGCCAAGGGGTGACGTCTCGCAGGATTCTTGTTTGTTGCGGCGATTCTGTTCATGTACGAGTGAGAGAAACTACTGTAAAATGATAACTCTGGAACGCTAAGTGGACGAGGCGTTTGTATGGAAAGAATAGAGAAATCGCAAACAAATGAGAATGTGTGTATCAAGCATAAAACAAGAAGTAGGTACGCAATTGAGGGAAGTTATAGTGATTTCCGTTCTGGTAAGAGTGAGAGAAATTAATGTAAAATGATAACTCCGGAACGCTAAGTGGATGAGGCGTTTGTATGGGAAGAATAGAGAAATTGCAAACAAATGAGAGTATGTATCAGGCTGTAGTGATTTCCGTTCTGGTAAGAGTGAGAGAAATTACTGTAAAATGATAACTCTTGAACGCTAAGTGGAGGAGGCGTTTGTATGGGAAGAATAGAGAAATCGCAAACAAATGAGAATGTGTGTATCAAGCATAAAACAAGAAGTAGGTACGCAATTGAGGGAAGTTATAGTGATTTCCGTTCTGGTAAGAGTGAGAGAAATTACTGTAAAATGATAACTCTGGAATGCTAAGTGGAGGAGGTGTTTGTATAGAAAGAATAGAGAAATTGCAAACAAATGAGAGTATGTATCAGGCAATTAAAAGAAGCTGTAGTGATTTCCGTTCATGTGAGAGTGAGGGAAATTGATGTAAAGTAATGACTCTGGAACCCTCACTGGACGAGGTGTTTGTGTGGAAAGAACAGAGAAATCGCAAACAAATTAGAATGTGTGTATCAGGCATAAAAAAAAAGTAGGTACAGAAAGGAGAAATATATGTAAAAGAAGAGGAACATTACAGAAACAGGATGAATAACAACTAGAATGAAAAGGAAGAGGAGGTGTTCATATAGAAAGAAAAGAAAAATAAGAAAAATGACAAGCAAATGACTGTATCAAGCACATATATATATAGAAGGGGAGATATATATATTAGACAAAAGGGGATTACACGAGCAGCACAGGACATTTAGTATATTGTAAAATCACACAGCGTTCTAAAATGTGTGTATTTGAACCACGAGAAAAATCTTACAAGTCGAGAAACTAAATATGTATGTATCAATATGTACTTAAGGGGACCACTTCCTCCAGCCAGGGTTGTAAGATGTGTTTTTTTTTGTTGTTGTCGTTTGTTTTATTGTTTTTTAATAGCATAGGAGATGACTCAAGGGCAACAAAAAGGGTGTAGAGAAAAAAGAGCCCGCTACTCACTGCTCACAAATGTTAAGTCAAGTTCACCTTTCGCCAACGTTAAGTCAAGCACAAGATATTTTACGCTCAAAGGACTTCAGTGGGAGAGACTAAAGCTTCTCTATTGGACCATGCGTGTGTTCCGTTTTAAAGACTTACCAGTGCGTATTTTCAAACGTATCGGTCCCTCGGTTCACCAGTTCGAAAAGCCTCTTGTAGTAGACGTTGCCGGGCTTTTCATGGGCTGTTTTGTGACCCTGGTGATGGTTTGACATGACCTCTGAATCTCAAAAGTAAAAAACACCCATGAAATACCGGCTAACCTTCCCTGTGGCCTTGGAAAAAGAAACATAATGGAAGCACAATAAGTTTAACCAACTCTTCATGGACTGTTTTGTGATGTCAGTGAGAGTTTGACATGACCTCTGCATCTCGAACGTAAAAAAACACCCATGAAAACCCAGCTAACCTTCCCTGTGGCCTTGGAAAAAGAAACATAATGGAAGCACAATATGTTTAACCAACTCTTCATGGACTGTTTTGTGATGTCAGTGAGAGTTTGACATGACCTCTGCATCTCGAACATAAAAAAACACCCATGAAAACCCAGCAAACCTTCCCTGTGGCCTTGGAAAAAGAAACATAATGGAAGCACAATAAGTTTAACCAACTCTTCATGGACTGTTTTGTGATGTCAGTGAGAGTTTGACATGGCCTCTGCATCTCGAACGTAAAAAAACACCCATGAAAACCCAGCTAACCTTCCCTGTGGCCTTGGAAAAAGAAACATAATGGAAGCACAATAAGTTTAACCAACTCTTCATGGACTGTTTTGTGATGTCAGTGAGAGTTTGACACGGCCTCTGCATCTCGAACGTAAAAAAACACCCATGAAAACCCAGCTAACCTTCCCTGTGGTCTTGGAAAAAAGTCATAATGGAGACCGAGACGTTTAGAAATATGGTCCACAGTTTTTACCGAGCTTACGTAACGCCTTATAGATTATCCTGGAGGTGTTACATGGCATAGGTGACATGTTGTGAGGTCATTTCATCATTTTTTTATCTAATTTTTGTGTGGAGTGAAACTGACGCATAATATACTTGCCGTAGATACGAGTTTTTGTCTTCATTCTGTTTATTCTTGAGGCTGGACCCCAACCGTAGCGGGACGTAATTAGTGGTGATGTTCAGAAGGGAATACCACTCGTCCGTGTCTCGTAGGATTATTGTTTCCGATACGTAATTATTAGAGTGACTAGTTGTCGGCTGAACGCATTGACCACTGAACTCCAAGTATGTGAGTGTATGTTTGTGTGTGTGAGTGTGTGTGTACCTGCTGGCTTATATGAGTGTTTGTGTGTGTGTGTGTACCTGCTGGTGTATATGTGTGTGTGTGTGTGTGTGTGTGTACCTGCTGGCTTATATGAGTGTTTGTGTGTGTGTGTGTACCTGCTGGTGTATATTTGTGTGTGTGTGTGTGTGTGTACCTGCTGGCTTATACATGTGTGTGTGTGTGCGTACAGCCGAGAAGCCACATTCGCATACCCTCGGATAATTTCTATAACGTCCTTTTTCACAGCTTTGGTTAATTGATTCATGCAGTGTTACCAACCTACCAATGCCACTAATACATGTTACCCGTGTTGCCATGCCTGGAGTGTCCCATGTACTGACCATTGTTGTTATTATTATTTTCGCCGGATCATTCTTGTGTAATGAAGATGGAGGGGATGGTTAGGAAGGAGGAGCTGAGGGAGAAACAGGAGTAGGAAAGGGGGGATACGCTCTAAGGGCTGATACATTTTAAAATATGGAGTTTAATTAGTGCTACAAGTTGAGAAATGATCTTGCTGCTACTTAACGTGAAACTATGAGAGACAAGCTTGTGATGATACAGAGGTTTAGGGTGTTGAAAGTCTCCTTGTAAGAGTTATGGGGCGTGAGGAGAGGTGTAGGACATGCCAAGGAAGAAATAAAAGTGAGAAAAGTAGAGGAAAGGATAGAAAGAAGGAAAAGTATAAGAAGACATTGTACTACTAAGCTTATTGATGATATATAAGTTAATTTACTGAGATGCTGAAGGACACACCATAACAGAAATAAAAGTGTAAAAAGTAGAGGAGAAGAGAGAAAGAACAAGTATAAGAAGACATTGTACTGCTAAGCTTATTGATGATATATAAGTTAATTTACTGAGATGCTGAAGGACACACCATAACAGAAATAAAAGTGTAAAAAGGAGAGGAAAAGAGAGAAAGAACAAGTATAAGAAGACTTTGTACTGCTAAGGTTATTGATGATATATAAGTTAATTTACTGAGATGCTGAAGGACACACCATAACAGAAATAAAAGTGTAAAAAGGAGAGGAAAAGAGAGAAAGAACAAGTATAAGAAGACATTGTACTGCTAAGCTTATTGATGATATATAAGTTAATTTACTGAGATGCTGAAGAACACACCATGGAGGAAATAAAAGTGTAGGAAAAGTAGAGAAGGAAAATTATAAGAAGACATTTTGCTACTAACTTTACTAATAAGTTAATGAACCGAGCCGTTCGTCGACTAAATTAAACCTCGGAACTTATTTAAACATTCGATAATTCTGTCCGTCATTCGTAAGGTGCAATTACTAATATACAAAGACATCATAAGACAGATATATTTATACAGGACTCACGCTGAACTGTCGGTTGTGGACGAAATAAAATGTACATAGACTGTTCTTAAGATACTTTGTTGGAAAACCTTAATATACGTCATTCTGTTAGGCATCCAAGCTCATATTTGACAGGGCTTTCATAGGGGTTTGGGGCATTTCCAGAAGGAGTTTGACCTTTCTTCTGTACCATGAACTTAAAAAAACACCCACATCATTCTGTCAGGCATGCAAGCTCATATTTGACAGGGCTTTCAGAGGAGTTTGGGGCATTTCCAGAAGTAGTTTGACCTTTCTTCTGTACCATGAACTTAAAAAAACACCCACGTCATTCTGTCAGGGATGCAAGCTCACATATTTGACAGGGCTTTCGGAGGAGTTTGGGGCATTTCCAGAAGGAGTTTGACCTTTCTTCTGTACCATGAACTTAAAAAAACACCCACGTCATTCTGTCAGGCATGCAAGCTCATATTTGACAAGGCTTTCGTAGGAGTTTGGGGCATTTCCAGAAGGAGTTTGACCTTTCTTCTATACCATGAACTTAAAAAAAAATTCATTCTGTCAGGCACGCAAGCTCACATATTTGACAAGGCTTTCATAGGGGTTTGGGGCATTTCCAGAAGGAGTTTGACCTTTCTTCTGTACCATGAACTTAAAAAAACACCCATGTCATTCTGTCAGGCATGCAAGCTCATATTTGACAGGGCTTTCGGAAGAGTCTGGGGCATTTCCAGAAGGAGTTTGACCTTTCTTCTGTATCATGAACTTAAAAAAACACCCACATCATTCTGTCAGGCATGCAAGCTCATATTTGACAGGGCTTTCGGAAGAGTCTGGGGCATTTCCAGGAGTAGTTTGACCTTTCTTTAGGCACACAAGCTCACATATTTGACAAGGCTTTCGTAGGAGTTTGGGGCATTTCCAGGAGTAGTTTGACCTTTCTTCGGTATCATGAACTTTAAAAAAAAACCACGTCATTGTGTTAGGCATGCAAGCTCATATTTGACAAGGCTTTCGTAGGAGTTTGG
Organism: Eriocheir sinensis; assembly: GCF_024679095.1. Taxonomy (NCBI): domain Eukaryota; kingdom Metazoa; phylum Arthropoda; class Malacostraca; order Decapoda; family Varunidae; genus Eriocheir; species Eriocheir sinensis. The sequence continues at coordinate 1,299,439 of NC_066567.1, read as the reverse complement.
GGCATTTCCAGAAGTAGTTTGACCTTTCTTCTGTATCATGAACTTAAAAAAACACCCACATCATTCTGTCAGGCATGCAAGCTCATATTTGACAGGGCTTTCAGAGGAGTTTGGGGCATTTCCAGAAGGAGTTTGACCTTTCTTCTGTACCATGAACTTAAAAAAACACCCATGTCATTCTGTCAGGCATGCAAGCTCATATTTGACAGGGCTTTCGGAGGAGTTTGGGGCATTTCCAGAAGGAGTTTGACCTTTCTTCTGTATCATGAACTTAAAAAAACACCCATGTCATTCTGTCAGGCATGCAAGCTCATATTTGACAGGGCTTTCGGAGGAGTTTGGGGCATTTCCAGAAGGAGTTTGACCTTTCTTCTGTATCATGAACTTAAAAAAACACCCACATCATTCTGTCAGGCATGCAAGCTCACATATTTGTCAGGGCTTTCAGAGGAGTTTGGGGCATTTCCAGGAGTAGTTTGACCTTTCTTCTGTATCATGAACTTAAAAAAACACCCACATCATTCTGTCAGGCATGCAAGCTCATATTTGACAGGGCTTTCGGAAGAGTCTGGGGCATTTCCAGGAGTAGTTTGACCTTTCTTTAGGCACACAAGCTCACATATTTGACAAGGCTTTCGTAGGAGTTTGGGACATTTCCAGAAGTTTGACCTTTCTTTAGACACACAAGCTCACATATTTGACAAGGCTTTCGTAGGAGTTTGGGGCATTTCCAGGAGTAGTTTGACTTTTCTTCTGTACCATAAACCTATAAAACACCCATTATAGAATCCAACAGATCTATTTGACCTTTGGAAGTAGATGATAGATAGATTGAATTAGTTTTTTTGTGTGTGTGCATACAAGAAAGATGTCTACCATGAAGTTATAATTAAGGAAATATATAAATGTGGCCAGCGTATAGAAATAGTTACAATAGCAGAATGAAGGTTGCATTAAGTATAGTTTTGAATATGGAGGTAAGGAAAAAATTCGATGACATAAAAACAATAGACAATCAATAAAGAAATATATAAATGTAGCCATCTGATTAATTGATATAGATATGAATGCAAAGGTTTTTAATTAGAAGTACGGTAGTGTTTCTGATATGGAAGTAAGGAAAAATAAATAAAAAAAACGATGACAATGATAAGAATATATATAAATGTTGCTAGCAAATAGAAACAGAAGGGCAGGATCAAGTGAAGTAGGAAATATTGAAGGAATTATCGAAATCTTATCTCAAGTAGGCCTATACACGTGAACAAAGATAAACGAGACCACATTCATAGGTACATCTTTTACTGTTAATGCTGAAATATGTCTTTTTTCCGGTCATGGAGGAAAGGTTAGTGACTCCTGTATGCTTGAGTGAGTGCCCGAGGTGGATCAAGCGCGTGCCATTAAAGTTTCAAGCCACGGTACCAGATTGTCGTACTCATTAATCTACACATCCCATTTATTAACTCCAAGGCGTCGCACTTACTCACAAAGCAAAAAGTCAGGTGCAATCATCACTAAAACCGTCGATTACTGATGCTTAGTGCGAGTAGGGAGGAGAATTCAACCTGATCTGAGTATCGTATTCCTTTGTCTTTTATCGTACATTTGACTTCAAGGCGGCCATCGGGAGGGTTGGCAGCCCTGCGTCAACACTAGGCAGCCTTACCTTCGTCGTGTCTCCTCCTCATTTTCATCCTCCAGGTAATTTATTAATACTCCCACGTTTACCATGACCACATTTCCATCTCAGGTTATCATGGCGGACACGGGGACTCCAAAAAAACATGTTAACGGGACTTGCACGCAGTATTTCCCTTCCCTCCCGCCATGGCAACCGTAATTAATATTTTCCTTTTAATTAAAATGACCTCGCATGGGGTTAATGGTGGCGGCGGGACGGTCATGGCGGGGCTGTTAATTATTCATGGCTCCACTCCCAGGCCCGAGGGTAATAATGGAGGAGAGATGGAGAAGCCTTGCCCGGTGTCCCAGTAGCCAGGTAGCAACAGGATCACCCACGCAATTAACCTTTCAATTACCTGTGTGTGTGTGTGTGTGTGTGTGTGTGTGTGTGTGTGTGTGTGTGTGTGTGTGTTAATGAACTCTTCTATACGACTCGCATCACCTTTATATTTTTCTGCTTTCTTTTCCTTTTTCTTATTTTTTCTTCATAATTAACCTTTCCATTACCTGTGTGCGTGTGTCATTACCTGTGTATGTTAACCGTTCCTCTACCTGTCCATTACTTGTTCTTATGCTGCTTTGAATCACTGGTAAGCAAAAGTATTTCAAGGTACAAAGTTAATTAGACAACAACAACATTTCATTTACCTGTGTGCGTGCGTGTGTGTGTGTGTCATTACCTGTGTATGTTAACCTTTCCTTTACCTGTCCATTACCTGTTCCTATGCTGCTTTGAATCACTGGTAAGCAAATTATATCCAGGTACAAAGTTAATTAGACAACAGCAATATTGGGTACCTTCCTAATTAACCTTTGTATTACCTATGTGTGTGTGTCATTACCTGTCCATCACCTGTTTCTATTCCTTAACGTGTCCATTACCTGTTCCTATGCAGCTTTGAATCACTGGTAAGCAAATTATTTCAAGATACAAAGTTAATTAGGCAACAGCAATATTGGGTACCTTCCTAATTAACCTTTGTATTACCTATGTGTGTGTGTCATTACCTGTCCATCACCTGTTTCTATTCCTTAACGTGTCCATTACCTGTTCCTATGCAGCTTTGAATCACTGGTAAGCAAATTATATCCAGGTACAAAGTTAATTAGACAGCAACAATATTGGGTACCTTCCTAATTAACCTTTGTATTACCTATGTGTGTGTGTCATTACCTGTCCATCACCTGTTTCTATTCCTTAACTTGTCCATTACCTGTTCCTATGCAGCTTTGAATCACTGGTAAGCAAATTATTTCAAGATACAAAGTTAATTAGACAACAGCAATATTGGGTACCTTCCTAATTAACCTTTGTATTACCTATGTGTGTGTGTCATTACCTGTCCATCACCTGTTCCTATGCCTCTGTGAATTAATGGTGAATATGTGCAGGGTATGAAGGGTAACCAGGTAGACTACAATGGTGATTACCCTCATAAATTGCCTGTTCAAGACCTGTTTATATGTTGGTTATTGTTATTCTTACTAAGGCAGTATAAATGGGGTGGGATCCTTCTCAGTAAGCACCTTTATTTATTATGCCCCGGAAAAATAGAGCCAGGCGTCTTGTCAAATTTATATACTTTCTTTTATCATATTTTCTTCATACACATTTATTTTTTTTCTTATATGTAGTCAAGTGAAAGTAGTTTGTAATTGTAAAATCTACTTTCTCATTCCTCCTCCTCCTCCTCCTCTTACTACTACTACTACTAATAATAATAATAATAATAATAATAATAATAATGATAACAATACCATTACCACCATCACAACTTCCTCTACATTCGCCGCAGCAAAAATACCAATTCTCCTTTTTTTCTCAGGTTTGCCCCTAAAACAACCATGGCTGGGGTGAGTGACGACGAAAGCTCAGCACTGTCCAAGGAGGAGGCGGAGGAGAGCGACGCGGAGATGCAGAAGGAGGAGGAGGAGGAGGAGAAGGCAGAGGCAGAGAGTGAGACAGAGGTGAAGAAGGAGGAAGACGAGGAAGAGGAGGAGGAGGAGGAGGAGGAAGCAAAGCCCACCGTCACGCCCAAGCGATCGAGAGGCCGGCCGAGGAAGTCCACCAACACGCCGAGGCAGGGGCCGAGTGCGGTGTTGAGCAGCAAGAGGAAGAGGAAGAGGAATTCACGCTACCTGGACGACTCCGGCAGCGACGAGAACTACCAGCAGGAGGGACGGAAGAAGCCAGGGAGGAAGAAAGGGCAGTCTCTGGATAGTGGTGAGTAGTGGAGAGAGAGAGAGAGAGAGAGAGAGAGAGAGAGAGAGAGAGAGAGAGAGAGAGAGAGGTGGTGAAGGAGGCAGGAAAGAAGAAAGGGAAGCTGCTAGGGAGAGAGAGAGAGAGAGAGAGAGAGAGAGAGAGAGAGAGAGAGAGAGAGAGAGAGAGAGAGAGAGAGAGAGATTTTAGAAGCTCTCTGTACATCTGTCTTTTAAGTTCCTTAACTCCTTATGTCATATTCTCATGGTCATTCCTGTCTCTCTTATATTCAAAATCACCTAAGAAATATCTACCTTTTACATCTAATCTTGTCTAGTGTCTATAGAGTAAGATCATTAAGAACCAGTAAGTAAGCGCGTACCCCTTGTCTCTATCCAGGAGCGTGGGTTGCCCGAAAGCCTCTGGGCCGCCCTAGACTGCTGAGCAACCGCCGTGGCCAGAAGAGCACGGCGGAGCTGATCTGCGAGCTGGGGCAGGTGTTCTATAATATGGGGTGGGTGAGCGGCACTGGCGGGGGCATCAGCATTAAGAACGGGTGAGTGTGTGTGTGTGTGTGTGTTTGTTGGTTTAGTGATGGTGGTGATGATAGTGGAAAGAATGTTGATTGTGAAAATTTAATTACTACTACTACTACTACTACTACTACTACTTCTACTACTACTACTGTCATTTCTTTATCCCTTTCTCTCCTTCATTCATCCTTTCTCCTTTTCCTTTGTTTACTTACTACTACTACTACTACTACTACTCTCATTTCTTTATCTCTTTCTCTCCTTCATTCATTCCTTTCTCCCTTCCTTCATTTATTTCCATCATTCCGTTCTGCTCTTTCCTCCACCACTCATCGCCCTTTCCATCCTCATCATCGCAGGGAGAACATCTACGTCGCTCCATCGGGGGTGCAGAAGGAGCGCTTGCATCCTGACGACCTCTTTGTCATCAACCTGGATGGGGACGAGCTGGAGGGGCCTCTCAGCGACCTCAACCTGTCCAAGTCCCAGTGCACTCCCCTCTTCCTCCTGGCCTACAAGAGTGAGTTAACCTGTCCGCTGCAGTTGGCACAGATTTGGCCTTCACTGGTAGCCTGGTCACATATATTCCTGGGTCTTTCTCTGCCTCTGTGGTGGATAGTGCAGTGTTTCCCATGTGGTATTGGTGTGCTGGATATCCCTTCACTGGTAGCCTGGTAACATACACTCCCAGGTCTTTCTCTGCCTCTGTGGTGGATAGTGGAGTGTTTCCCATGTGGTGTTGGTGTGCTGGATATCCCTTCACTGGTAGCCTGGTAACATACACTCCCAGGTCTTTCTCTGCCTCTGTGGTGGATAGTGGAGTGTTTCCCATGTGGTGTTGGTATGCTGGATATCCCCTCCCAAGGTGTAGGACTTTACAGTCTTCTTCACTGAATTATAGCAGCCACTTTTTGCTCCACTCCTGTAGCTTGGCGATGTCTTCTGTTAGGAAATCCGCAGTCATGGAGTTAACATCCGTACTTCCTTCCTCCTCAGTCCGTGATGCCGGAGCTGTCATACACACACACTCGAAGAACGCGGTGATGGCGACACTGGCCTTCCCCGGCACCGAGTTCAGGGTCACACACCTCGAGATGATCAAGGTGAGAGCGAGCGAGAGGGAGAGAGAGTGAAGGAAAATACCACTGCATTATATTTGTGATTAGAGAAAGACAGATAGCGGAAGAGATTGATTAAGAGAAACGATGAAAATACAGATAAACAAAGCAATCAATCAATCTTTTGGCCTCTCATTACTTTTGTCTTTGTGGGAACAGCAATTAACAGGCTTTTTTTTACCCCTTTTTTTGTTGCCCTTGAGCTGTTTCCTTAGCTGTAAAATAAAAAAATCAATGAATATAAACGAAATAAGACAGACTGAAGGCATAAGGATGACTGTCGATGTTTTATACTTGATGTTATCCTCCGCAGGGGATCAGAAATGCATCCAAGAACCAGCAGATGAGGTACGACGAGGAGCTGGTGGTCCCAATCATCGAGAACACACCCTTTGAACATGACCTGAGCGACAGCATGGCACAGGTAAGGAGGGAGAGAGAGAGGGAGGCTGTGAAGGAGGAGGAGGAGGTGGTAGATGGTAGGGTCAAGGGTGATGTAGGAAGGGCTTGTATATAGTTGCAAAGGGTATAAGTCAACTAAAAATAACCTCACTTTGCTGTATAGAAAGTCTCATTAGTAAGGCAGCATATGTGACTGTTTGGGGTTTTGTTAGGTTAGGTTAGGTTAAGTTTAGGGTATCGTCAAACACATGATAGCCAGCATCTTATGGTATAAATCAACAGAGAATGACCTCACTTTGTTGTATAGAAAGTCTCATTAGTAAGGAAGCATATATGAATTTTCTGAGTCAAGGCCTATAGTGACTGTTTGGGCTTTTGTTAGGTTAAGTTTAGGGTATCGTCAAACACATGATAGCCAGCACCTTATGGTATAAATCAACAGAGAATGACCTCACTTTGTTGTATAGAAAGTCTCATTAGTATTAACATCCTCTTCTACGACCTTAGTTAAAATCCTCTTCTACCTCTTCTTCTGCAGGCCATCGAGCTGTACCCAGACACCAACGCAGTGCTTGTGAGGAGACACGGCCTGTACGTTTGGGGCGACACCTGGGAGCAAGCCAAGACTATGTTAGTGAACCTTTGCATTTTTCCTGTTTGTTGAAGTTATTAGTCTTTTTTATGACTACGTGTTTGAAATACCTATATATGTTTGTCTATGTCCCTCTTTCTCTCGATACACAACACACAACACATACACTCACACACACACCCTCACAACCTCCCTATTCTTCCCTGTACAGGACGGAGTGTTACGACTATCTATTCGACATCGCCGTGCAGATGACCAAGATGGGCTTAGACCCGTCGAAGGCCCCAGGCACACAGGAGCAGGTGAATGGAAAGTGAGGGAGGGGTGGCCGGGGAGCAGGGAACCACCACCACCACCACACTCACGGCCGTCCGCTCTGATAGGCGACACACAAGGTTACTGGTGGTGGCTGTGCGTTCTGCTCCCACCACAAGGGCAGGATTGTGGATGGTGATAAATACCTAAGTACAATGACTAGCTGTTACGTTTATTCTGTCACTGGTTGCTTCCTCTTCCTGTAGCTGTAGATTGTTGACATGTCCCTCCCTGTTGTTGTTGAGTTCCCTGGTGTTGGTGCCTTGGTATTTGGTTATTTCTCTCTCTCTCTCTCTCTCTCTCTCTCTCTCTCTCTCTCTCTCTCTGGCATTCTTATCTTTTCTCTATCTCTCTTTTTATCTTTTTATCTCTCCTCTCTCTCTCTCTCATTCTTCATATCTTTTCTCTCTATCTCTCTCCTCTTTGTCTTTCCATCTCTCTCCATCTCTCCTTTATCTTTCTTCATCTCTCTCTCTTTTTCCCTCCCTCTCTCTCTTTTCTCTTTCCTTATCTATTCATCTCTCTTGTCTCTCTTTTCCTTCTCCTTCTTCATCCCTCCTCTCTATTTAGCCTCTATCATTCTCTATCTCCTCCTCTCCATTCTTAATATCCTTACATACGTTCGTCTCTTTTCTCTCTATCTCTCTCCTCTTTGTTTATCTTCTCATTTCTCTCTTCTCTCCAATTCTTCATCTCCTCTCGCTATCTCCTTTTTTCCCTCCATACTTTCCTTACATACGTCCGTCTCTAAGGTAGCACTCTGAGGCCGCACGGTTCATTGTCTGCTGGATAATTTTGTGACTATATTCAAATGTGGGTTATTTTCTCCACATTTTAGAAGTATGATCTATTTAACTTCCTTTTATTTTAACGAGTGTCTCTTAGAACGACATTTTTGCAGGTGATATATTAGTGCTTTGAGAATGGGATGTTATATGGTAAAGATTCCGACACTGGTTGGTATTGTAAGACACTTCGCCCCACACATCATCTACTTCTAAAGGTCAAAGAGGGGGTCAACTGGGTTCTATTAAGTGTTTCTTCAGGTTCATGGTACAGAGAAAGGGTCAAACTACCACCAGGATCTTAAATCTACCCCTGGAAATGCCCACAACTCTACGAAAGCCTTGTCAAATGTGCGTTTCTTAGGTTCATGGTACAGAGGAAGGGTCAAACTACCCCTGGAAATGCCCACAAACTCTACGAAAGCCTTGTCAAATGTGTGTTTCTTAGGTTCATGGTACAGAGGAAAGGGTCAAACTACCACCAGGGTCATAAAACTACCCCAGGAAATGCCCAGAATTCCCACGAAAGTCTTGTCAAATGTGTGTTTCTTAGGTTCATGGTACAGAGGAAAGGGTCAAACTACCACCAGGGTCATAAAACTACCCCAGGAAATGCCCAGAATTCCCACGAAAGTCTTGTCAAATGTGTGTTTCTTAGGTTCATGGTACAGAGGAAAGGATCAAACTACCACCAGGGTCATAAAACTACCCCAGGAAATGCCCAGAATTCCCAAGAAAGTCTTGTCAAATGTGTGTTTCTTAGGTTCATGGTACAGAGGAAAGGGTCAAACTACCACCAGGGTCATAAAACTACCCCAGGAAATGCCCAGAATTCCCACGAAAGTCTTGTCAAATGTGTGTTTCTTAGGTTCATGGTACAGAGGAAAGGGTCAAACTACCACCAGGGTCATAAAACTACCCCAGGAAATGCCCAGAATTCCCACGAAAGTCTTGTCAAATGTGTGTTTCTTAGGTTCATGGTACAGAGGAAAGGGTCAAACTACCACCAGGGTCATAAAACTACCCCAGGAAATGCCCAGAATTCCCACGAAAGTCTTGTCAAATGTGTGTTTCTTAGGTTCATGGTACAGAGGAAAGGGTCAAACTACCACCAGGGTCATAAAACTCCAGGAAATGCCCAGAATTCCACGAAAGTCTTGTCAAATGTGTGTTCTTGGTTAAGTGACATGTCTTAAAATTTGTGGACTTAACAATATATTTCCGCCGGTTTGAGCCCCTTCAGAGTATTGTTGTCATACCAAAGTCACATGTTGGTGGTTATGTGACATCTGAAGGCGGAGTTTGTGAATGTGTAACAATATATTTCCGCCGGTTTGAGCCCCTTCAGAGTACTATTGTTGTCATACCAAAGCCACATGTTGGTTGGTACGTGACATCTGAAGGGGAGTTTGTGGATGCATAACAATATATTTCTGCCTGTTTGAGCCCCTTCAGAGTATTGTTGTCATACCAGTCACATGTTGATTGGTACGTGACATCTGAAGGCGAGTTTCTAGATCCCAAACAAAATACTGAAGCCTGTTTGAGCCCCTTCAGAGTATTGTTGCCATACCAAAGCCACATGTTGGTTGGTATGTGACATTTGAAGGCGAGTTTCTAGATCCCAAACAAAATACTGAAGCCTGTTTGAGCCCCTTCAGAGTACTATTGTTGTCATACCAGTCACATGTTGGTTGGTATGTGACATTTGAAGGCGAGTTTCTAGATCCCAAACAAAATACTGAAGCCTGTTTGAGCCCCTTCAGAGTACTATTGTTGTCATACCAAAGTCACATGTTGGTTGGTATGTGACATTTGAAGGCGAGTTTCTAGATCCCAAACAAAATACTGAAGCCTGTTTGAGCCCCTTCAGAGTACTATTGTTGTCATACCAGTCACATGTTGGTTGGTATGTGACATTTGAGGGCGAGTTTCTAGATCCCAAACAAAATACTGAAGCCTGTTTGAGCCCCTTCAGAGTACTATTGTTGTCATACCAGTCACATGTTGGTTGGTATGTGACATTTGAGGGCGAGTTTTTAGATCCCAAACAATATACTTCCGCCTGTTTGAACCCCGTTGTCAGAGGCACTCCCTTGCTCAGTTCCTTTCCTAATGTTTGCAGCTCTGGCACCGCAGTGTTACCAATGCTGGGAGATCAGGGACAGATTTTGCACTGTTTTCTGTGTCTGGTTTACTGTTTTTATTTTTGTGTGCTTATAAACACACATGGTGATACGTTATTGCTCCCTGTGAAAAATTGTTATTGATAATATTAATTTAAATATTTTGTATCTTAAAGCCCGAGGGCATTATACTAGAAGATGAAAGACTGACGTGTAATTTGACCTTCATTGAGTGGCTTGTGTGTGTGTGTGTGTGTGTGTGTGACTGCAAAGTGATTATATTGTTAGTTTCAAAAGTGGTTCCTCCTTCAGGGCTGTGTGTGTGTGTGTGTGTGTGTGTGTGTGTGTGTGTGTGTGTGTGTGACTGCAAAGTGATTATATTGTTAGTTTCAAAAGTGGTTCCTCCTTCAGGGCTGTGTGTGTGTGTGTGTGTGTGTGTGTGTGTGTGACTGCAAAGTGATTATACTGTTAGTTTCAAAAGTGGTTCCTCCTTCAGGGCTGTGTGTGTGTGTGTGTGTGTGTGTGTGTGTGTGTGTGTCCCCACAAGCATAGGTGCATTTTGTGTGTGTCCTGCACCGCCTTGTACATGTAAGACATCTGCCCTTAATGTCAAGTATAGAAGCATTAATTTATAATATTATATATACAGTTAAAAGAAAACCTTCCATATTCTTTCATGAAGTATTAAACATGTACTGAGTTAATGTCAGTCTTCAAGTTTTGCTCAACGATAACAAGTTACTGCTTTACATTGCTTCTTCATGAACCTTTACCCTTCTGCCTTGATCCAAAAAGTAGAGGAAGTGTTTTATAAAGGAAATGAAGGTGAGTCATTAGAATTATTTATTTATCAAAATGGCTCAACAAGCTATACAAATGTTTACACTTGAGGCAAGCAGAGTTTATAACAGCCAAGGAAGTCTTTATAAAGTGCTGCACTATACAGATATTTAGTGAATCTGAAACTACAGTAAATTTGTTTGCGATACTAATGATAGGACGTCCCCGGAGCGTGCCACAGCCTCCTCAATCAACCTCGTCCTTGTGTTGGGCTGCACGGGGCAACCTGCATTTATCTCACATGTACAAACCGTCAAGGTGCCTAAGACTTTCCACCGCACACTAATCTACATGTGATTCCCTTCATATGACAACCTGCATTTTATCTCTCATGTACAAACCTTTAAAATGCTCTTAAGGTGTTCTAAACTTGCTACTACACACTGATCTAAACATGACTCCCTTCGTATGGCAACCTGCTTGTATCTCAAATGTACAAACCTTCAGATGGCAACCTGCTTGTATCTCAAATGTACAAACCTTCAAAATGCTCTCAATGTCCCTAAAACTTTCCACTAAACATTACTGATCTAAACATGACTCCCTTCGTATGGCAACCTGCTTGTATCTCAAATGTACAAACCTTCAAAATGCTCTCAATGTTCCTAAAACTTTCCACTAAACATTACTGATCTAAACATGACTCCCTTCGTATGGCAACCTGCTTGTATCTCAAATGTACAAACCTTCAAAATGCTCTCAATGTCCCTAAAACTTTCCACTAAACATTACTGATCTAAACATAACTCCCTTCGTATGGCAACCTGCTTGTATCTCAAATGTACAAACCTTCAAAATGCTCTCAATGTACCTAAAACTTTCCACTAAACATTACTGATCTAAACATAACTCCCTTCGTATGGCAACCTGCTTGTATCTCAAATGTACAAACCTTCAAAATGCTCTCAATGTTCCTAAAACTTTCCACTAAACATTACTGATCTAAACATGACTCCCTTCGTATGGCAACCTGCATTTTATCTCTTGTACAAACCTTCAAAATGCTCTCATTACTGCACATTACCGATCTGCACGTGACTTCCTTCGTACGACACCCAGCATTTTATCTCATGTACAAACCTTCAAAATGCTCTCATTACTGCACATTACCGATCTGCACGTGACTTCCTTCGTACGACACCCAGCATTTTATCTCATGTACACACCTTCAAAATGCTCTCATTACTGCACGTTACTGATCTGCACATGACTCCCTTCGTACGACACCCAGCATTTTATCTCATGTACACACCTTCAAAATGCTCTCATTACTGCACATTACTGATCTGCACGTGACTTCCTTCGTACGACACCCAGCATTTTATCTCATGTACACACCTTCAAAATGGTCTCAAGGTGCTTAATACTTTCTACAAGACACTTACCTATACATGACCTTCATACAGCACCCACAGTGTAGGTGCCAGAGATACAACACATGAATGGCACATCAGAACATACTGTAAAACTTGTGTGACTGTCCGCACCTCCCCTGCTTCAAATTATATCACAGTAACACAATAAAGCTTGAGACTAGAGAGTGAAGCTTTAAGCGTGATGACAACATGCGGTGATTTGGTGCACGGCTGCTGCGTTGACTGACCAAGACCGGACCAAGCGCAGAGAAGGTTCACGTCATTGGGCCAGTCGAACACAGTCATTGTTACCACCTATAGAGAAACCAAATTGTCGAGTCCGTTTTGGTGTTGGCTCCCGCAGGTCCATTTCTCACCTCTGCTCTGCCACAGTCCCAACACCTATTTCTTCCTCTCATATGTTACCTATAGCTTACATATGAGAGGAAGGGATAGGTGTTGGGACTGTGTGGCAGAGCAGAGGGGAGGAAAGGACCCACGGGAGCCTATGTCAGACCGGCCTCGACATATTTGGAAGACTATAAGCCAAACTGAATTCTCCACACAGATTATTTCTTCTACCCATAACCAGATACTAAAGAGATATCCTGTGTGGTTCCCTAAAATTTCCTCTTTTATACATCAACAGCAAACACTTAGAAGGAATTTTTGTCGTGTTTTGTGTTTGGTCGGGGAGCTTACAAATACATAATCTATGAACATTTCTTGAGAGTAGTGGAGAGATTCATCATTCAATACTGACTCACCACGGAAATACAGCTTTTTATGATGCCTCTGAAGACCTTATGAATTGGCTACAGCAACCACTGAGGACCAATACGTAACCTAGCATAACATTTTGAGTAGCAGAGAGAGATTTTATGAATTGGCTACAGCAACCACTGAGGACCAATACGTAACCTGCGAACATTTCTTGAAAGTAGCAGAGACAGATTCATCACTTAATATTGACTCGCCAAGGGAATACAGCTTTTTCTGATGCCTTCCAAGCCATGTAAGTCCTTATAAAATGTCTACAGCAACTACTGATGACCAATACGTAACCTGCGAGTATTTTTTGAGTATAGTGGAAACAGATTCATCGCTCAATACTGACTCGCCAAGGGAATTCAACTCTTTTTTGCTGTCTTACAAGTCCTTATAAAATGTCTACAGCAACTACTGACGACCAATACGTAACCTGCGAGTATTTTTTGAGTATAGTGGAAACAGATTCATCGCTTAATACTGACTCGCCAAGGGAATTCAACTCTTTTTTGCTGTCTTCCAAGTCCTTATAAAATGTCTACAGCAACTACTGACAACCAATAAATAACCTGGGAATATTTCTGGAATAGCGGAGATCAATTCATCACTCCTTACACTAATTCGACGTGGGAATACAATATTTTCCGCTGCCTGGAACTCATTACGAAGGGGCGGTGACCCATCGACAACTCACCTCACCTTTCGTAGCCTCGGGAACAGAGCTGACGTCAACCCTTCATGTCCCGGTCAAAACAATAACCTCGGAGAGCTCGGACTCAGGCCAGACCCCATTCTCCCTGGCATTGGGCGGGGATGTCTTCCAGTCCCAGGCGGTGACCGGGGTGAACCAGCTGGGCCCATAGTTGGCGCGGATGTACTCCTCCGTCTGGCATGGCACCCGCACTTTGAGCTCCAGAAACTCCGTCCAGCAGAGGGTGAAGGCCGGGAACACATACCTGAGGGGACGAGCCATAAGGTGCAGTCGGGTGTGATACTAGAGATTTAAAGGCTCATGCTAAAGCTATACAAAGGAGGATGTTTGGTGAGTTTATTAGCATCTTTTAAGTCCCCTCAGTAGAATCGGTATAACCGCCTTTGTTCATAGATTAGAATAGGTAAGAGGAGGGTATCAGGTCACCTCCTCTCCTCTCCTGAAATTGACCTGTCTTTCGGCCACTCCTCTGAACTCTTACAGGAGCAATGAGTAGCGGACTTTTTTATTTTTATTTATTTTTTTTTTTTTTCATTACTGTTTCTATTATTTTTTGGCCCTTGAGCTGTATCCTCTGCTATAAAAAAAAAATTAAGTTAAGTTAGGTTAAATTAGGTGACATTAGGTTAGGAGGGGTTAGGTTAAGTTAGATTAGGATAGGTTAGGTTAGATTAGGTTAGGTTAGATTAGGATAGGTTAGGTTAGATTAGATTAGGTTAGGTTAGATTAGGATAGGTTAGGTTAGATTAGGATAGGTTAGGTTAGGTAAGATTAGGATAAGTTAAATTAGGATAGGTTAGGTTAGATTAGGTAGAAAGGAACTGACTTGGATTTTTTTCTGGTTAGGTTAGGTTAGGTTAGGTAAAAGGGAACTCTGACTCACTTGTATTTCTTCCCTGTCCTGGCTTGTGTTAGATTAAGATAAATTAGGATAGGTTAGGTTAGGTTAGGTAAGATTAGGATAAGATAAATTAGGATAGGTTAGGTTAGATTAGGTAGAAAGGAACTGACTTGGATTTTTTTCTGGTTAGGTTAGGTTAGGTTAGGTAAAAGGGAACTCTGACTCACTTGTATTTCTTCCCTGTCCTGGCTTGTGTTCCGCCGTTCCACATCGTCGCTCCCTCCGTGTAGAAGAAGAATATGTCCAGCTTCACCTCGTCCTCCTTGAAGGAAAGCTCCAGGCTGTCGGACACCTTGCCAAACTTTGCGATGAGTCGGAGTCCTCGCTTCTCAAACTCGGTGATGAGGGAAGGCTTGAAGTCTTCGATGAAGACGCCAAGGTCCACGTCCTTGCTCCACGCGATGATGTCACACTGACGGTAAAATCCTGCCGAGGGAAATCAAGTCCTTATGAAACGGCTTCAGCAACCACTGACGACCAATATGTAATCACCGAACGTTTTTTGAGAGTAGTGGAGAGAGATTCATCGCTTGACCCGGTAGCTGCGGGGATCATGTTTCTTAATGGTCCCTCTGAGCGAGAATAATGAGAAGAAATCATCACACACACAAACCACTTCATAATATATATCAACGCATTTGTGACCAGTTTATGCATCATCTATTTTGAGGGGGTTATATCACGGCACAAATTTGGCCCGTCGATGCTACACGGTAAAGCCACAAATTTGGCCCGTCGCTGCTACACGGTAAAGCCACAAATTTGGCCCGTCACTGCTACACGGTAAAGCCACAAATTTGGCCCGTCACTGCTACACGGTAAAGCCACAAATTTGGCCCGTCGCTGCTACTGGGTTAACACTGACTTGACAAAGGGAATACAGGTTTTTCTAATGCCTTCCAAGCCCTGCAAGTCCTTATGAAATGGCTCTAGCAACCGCTGACAACCAATACGTAATCACCAAACGATTTTTGAGAGTAGTGGAGAGAGATTCAACACTTAATACTGACTTGCCAAGGGAATTCAACTCTTTTCTACTGCCTTCCAAGTCTTTATAAAATGGCATAACAACCAGTGACGACCAATACGTAACCTGCGAATATTTCTTAAGAGCAAAGTAGACCGATGAATCATTCAATACCAACTCGACACGGATTTCCTGCAACCCATATCAAGAACAGCCTACCATTTTTATATATATTAGCTCTGAGTGGTTTTATTTATGGCGTACGAGAACTGAGAAATGATCCTTTTACAACAACAACATAGGAGACAACTGAAGGGCACAAAAAAAAGGAAACAATAATAAAAAAAAGACCTACCTAGACAAGTTCCGCTGCTGAGCCAGAAGGGGATCTTGAGCTGGTCCAGGAGGGTTTTGGCCTTTCCGAGCAGCTTCCACGCCTTGTGCTTGAACCTGAGGAACCAGAGAGTGTTGGCATATCATGATTCACACCACTATGACCCTCCCTGCAAGAGTTACCCACCAGCAACTTAACCCCTTGACTGTGGATTTCCTACAAGAAGATATCACCAAGCTACAGGAATGGAACAAAAAGTGGCTGCTACAAATCAGTGAAGAAAAATGTAAAGTCCTGCACCTTGGGAGGGGATATCCAGCACACCAATACCACATGGGAAACACTCCACTATCCACCACAGAGGCAGAGAAAGACCTGGGAGTGTATTTTACCAGGCTACCAGTGAAGGGATATCCAGCACACCAATACCACATGGGAAACACTCCACTATCCACCACAGAGGCAGAGAAAGACCTGGGAGTGTATGTGACCAGGCTACCCGAGAAGGGATATCCAGCACACCAATACCACATGGGAAACACTCCACTATCCACAACAGAGGCAGAGAAAGACCGTGAAGGGATATCCAGCACACCAATACCACATGGGAAACACTCCACTATCCACAACAGAGGCAGAGAAAGACCTGGGAGTGTATGTGACCAGGCTACCAGTGAAGGGATACCCAGCACACCAATACCACATGGGAAACACTCCACTATCCACAACAGAGGCAGAGAAAGACCTGGGAGTGTATGTTACCAGGCTACCCGTGAAGGGATATCCAGCACACCAATACCACATGGGAAACACTCCACTATCCACCACAGAGGCAGAGAAAGACCTGGGAGTGTATGTTACCAGGCTACCAGTGAAGGGATATCCAGCACACCAATACCACATGGGAAACACTCCACTATCCACCACAGAGGCAGAGAAAGACCTGGGAGTGTATGTTACCAGGCTACCCGTGAAGGGATATCCAGCACACCAATACCACATGGGAAACACTCCACTATCCACCACAGAGGCAGAGAAAGACCTGGGAGTGTATGTTACCAGGCTACCAGTGAAGGGATATCCAGCACACCAATACCACATGGGAAACACTCCACTATCCACCACAGAGGCAGAGAAAGACCTGGGAGTGTTTGACCAGGCTACCCGTGAAGGGATATCCAGCACACCAATACCACATGGGAAACACTCCACTATCCACCACAGAGGCAGAGAAAGACCTGGGAGTGTATGTTACCAGGCTACCAGTGAAGGGATATCCAGCACACCAATACCACATGGGAAACACTCCACTATCCACCACAGAGGCAGAGAAAGACCTGGGAGTGTATGTTACCAGGCTACCAGTGAAGGGATATCCAGCACACCAATACCACATGGGAAACACTCCACTATCCACCACAGAGGCAGAGAAAGACCTGGGAGTGTATGTTACCAGGCTACCAGTGAAGGGATACCCAGCACACCAATACCACATGGGAAACACTCCACTATCCACCACAGAGGCAGAGAAAGACCTGGGAGTGTATGTTACCAGGCTACCAGTGAAGGGATATCCAGCACACCAATACCACATGGGAAACACTCCACTATCCACCACAGAGGCAGAGAAAGACCTGGGAGTGTATGTTACCAGGCTACCAGTGAAAGCCAATCGCAGCAGACAGGTTAACCATCAATACGGTTATGTTAAAGTTCCCCCACTGATGTAAATGCGAGTCCCTTTCTCTTACTAAACAACAGCAAGGACGACTATGTTAAAGTTCCCCCTGACACGTATTTTAGCCTCACCTGGTGTCCTGCGGCGATTCGTTCTTGAGGTACTTCAGGTTGTAGTAGCCGGCGCGTGATTCATTGCAGGAAATGAAGTGAGAGTTTCGGTGGTCGGTCAGGAAGGACTCGACGTGACTTGGCACCACTAAGTCCACGCCATCGATCTTCTTGTCCTTGGTGCTGAATCTAGGTATGTGTGTGTGTGTGTGTGTGTGTCGGGAAGAGATATCCATTCACATTTTCATTTCTTGTCATTAACCGTCCAAGCCCATTAGGGAGACTATGGACATTGAACAAAGAGAGTAATAAGAAGAAGTAGAGGAGATTTATATATTTTCATTAATCAAGCTATTATGCTGTACCTAAGGAATTTATTGTTTATGCATATGGAGATGATGATGGAATATGTGGGTTTGAACTAGAAGAAAAAGAAGAGGAAGAAGAGACCATGAAACTAGAAGAAGAAGAAGAAGAAGAAAAGGAAGGCAGAAATATAAATACCCTGAAAGTTGAAAAAGAAGTACCATAAAACTTGAAGACGAAAGAGAAATCCCTTGGAAAAAAAAAAAGAAGAAAAAAATCAAAATACCCTGAAAGTAGAAGGAGAAGAAAAAGAAAAAGAAATACCAAAGAAGAAGAAGAAGAGAAAGACATACCATAGAACTCTAAGAAGAAAAAGAAATCCTTGAAACTAAAAAAAGAAGGAACAAAACCCACGAAACTCGAACAACAAACAACATCGCGACAAACACATACAGCCAACCTGAACCCCAAACCCCTAGGACGACACCCACCGCTCATACGCTCGGTCAAACTTCATCTGGTTCCAGGAGTCCTTGGTGATGTACTGCTTGACCTGGGCGATGTTATGCGGGGGGCCCTCCAGCGCATATTGCCGCAAGTACCCTGAAACACACACACAAGGGAATTTAATTTGCCGTGTCTTGGAGGCTGGTAGCTCTTTCTTTTTTTATTATTTATAACAACAAAAGAAACAGCTCAGGGGCAACAAAAAACCCCGCTAATCGCTGTTCCTACAGAGACAAAGGTTATGAGCAGCCAAAAGAGAGGTCAATTTTTCAGAAGGTTCCGCTATTGATAACTTATGTAGCAAGCGAAGAAGAAGAAGTATCTACCATGAAACTAGAAGAAGGCAAAAAAGAAGATGGAACTAGAAGAAAATTAAAAAAAGAGACATGTACAGTAACTCACAAAACAAAGGTGTCGTACAGAATGTTCTACTATCGATAACTTCTGTAGCAAGATAACTGTAGGACTGGATTAGCTCCCAGTCTATCAGGGTGGTAGCTACATAAGGCTGTACTAGAGGCAACTTATTTAGCAAGAGAACTGTATGACTGGATTTGCTCCCAGTCTACCAGGTTGGTTATGTGAGATCGTAGAAGAGGCAACTTATTTAGCAAGAGAACTGTATGACTGGATTTGCTCCTAGTCTACCAGGTTGGTTATGTGAGATCGTACAAGAGGCAACTTATTTAGCAAGAGAACTGTCAACTGGATTTACTTTGTCTTGAAGGTTGGTAGATGTATAAGGTTCTAAAATACAGGCATCCCTTAAATAGTACAGTTTCCAATAGTCCAGTTTTGGTTTTATGTGGATTTTTCATGGAAGATTTTTTTAGAATTTTTGAATTTTCCAATGAGCGGGAAATTCAAAAATCCTTAAAAGATTTTCAATGACAATCCGCATAAAACCGAAAGCAAACTATTGGAAACCGTACTATTTGAGGGACGACTGTAGATGACTTTTGTAGCAAGTGAACGGTAGGACTGGATTTGCTCTCAGTCTATCAGGTTGGTTGTTATATGAGGTCGTACTAGAGGTTACTTATATAGCAAAGGAACTGTCGACTGCAGGTTTTAACACTTGGCTATACTATTTCCAGGGAATCGTATCTGCGTAAGTGTGGCACCGTAAAGAACCGTCACTGCCAATGTGGAAACAAAATAGCTAGGTCTGTGACTACTACTGGAAATCACTGTTATTGTTACATAAATAAAAAAAAAGAGAAGAATACTGATGAAGAAGACGAACTAGCAAAAACACAATTAGAACCATGCTTGTTATTATACCTGCTAAACGAACTAACTTCCAATCCAACATATAATACCCCAACTTATGAGTAATTTAACCCGTGGGCTTCAGTGATGGGAAAGCCGAGAACTGGCCGAGAAACGTTAACATCACACTGCATTTTGAGACTAAGAAAAGAGCATGGAACGTATATCAGAGTACTCCTCTCATAACTATTAAGCCGATAAAATTATTTACTTTCTCTCAAACTCCATTCTTTTTGGGTAGTGTTTGTTACAAAATAATCGGTCATGACGCGTGGCATCTAGCTGAGAGTCACTTGTCTATTTTAGAGAATTTGACAAGTGATTACTGTATGGATAGCTAATTCAGTCTGCAATGATCTTACAGCACCACCTATGACAAATAAGCCCACCTCAAGATCACTCACCCACCACAATGACCCAGGGCATGCATGGTGGGTTGCTCTATGCCACCACCGCCTACAATTACCTCGAATTAGGGGTTTTGAGGCGAGCCCCAAACAGGGTCCACCAAACTGCTGGGTTAAATACTGAAACTTTGACTCCCCACCAGACATCATTAAGAAAAATACTGTTGAAGATGAACTAACAAACACACAATTAAAACCATGCTTGTTATTATGATTAAATTGAATATTGGAACTTTGACTCCCCACCAGACATCATTAAGAAAAATACTGTTGAAGATGAACTAACAAACACACAATTAAAACCATGCTTGTTATTCCCGCTAAGCATACTAACTTCCAATCCAACACACACAACACTCCAACTTATGATTAAATTGAATACTGGAACTTTCACTCACCACCAGACATCATATCATCTAGGGAGAGAAAGACTGTCATCACACCCACTATATGACACCTCCACTGAACTTTAAATATCATGGGAAAGTAAATGTTATGCCTCCCTCGTATACCAGACCATAGAAGAGGCATTGCAAAGCTGTATACCCAAACTGCCCACTACTACCACTACTACTAAAATCCCCTTCCACCGCCACCACGTCACTCACCAGCGGGTTTCAAGTGGAGGACGACGAGGTGGAGAGGAGAGCCTTGCCGCATCAGGAAGACATGAGACCGCTGTCCTTCGGGGTTCTCAAAAATGGTGACTGTGAATCCGAGCTGTGCCAGGCGGGACAGGAATGCAGGCTGTGAGGGGTCGGAGTTATGGGTGAAATTGTGTAGGAATAATCGTGAGGAGAGTTAAGAGACATGGAACTATGAGAATATGAGGTGATAGATTTAGAAAGAGGAAGAAGTACCGTGAAACTAGAAGAGGAAGAAGGCGAAAAAGAAGAACTCCCAAGGTACTAGAAGGTGAAGAAGAAGTACCATGGAACTAGAAGAGGAAGGCAAAAAAGAAGAAGTAGCAACCATGAAACTAGAGGAAGAAGATGCCAAAAAAAAAAGAAATCCCATGGTACCAGAAGAAGAAGAAGGCGAAAAAGAAGATATACTTACCATGAAACTAGAGAAAGAAGGCAAAAAAAGAAGAAAATGGAACTAGAAGAAGAAGAAGAAGAAGAAGACATATGTAAGGTAACTAACAAAACAAGAGTGAGACTACAAAATTAATGAGGTACTGAAAGAGAAACAAGGAGACGCTGTACTATAGAAAACTGTGGACACGGAAATAAATGAGTAACTAAAAAAAAAAAATGGAATGAAGAAGAAAAAACAAGAATGAAGGAAGAAAACCACGGAAACACGATTGCAAAGGGAAAACTGTGGAGATGAAAAAAAGAAGAAAAACAAGAAGAAAAGGAAGAAAACCACAGAAAAACACCATTGCTAAGGAGAACCAACACACACACACACACACACACACACCTTATCCCTCAGCTGCGCACCAGTGATCGCAAACGTAAGCGGACCGACCACATGACATAGGAAGATACACACTCCCGGCGCCTCGACATGTGAGTTCCGATTCCACGCGTCCAGAATCACAGGATCGAAGAGGATGGTGGTGAGGGAGGCATCCTGGCCCGCCCTCAGGAGCTGCCGTACATCATCCAGGTGGAGCGACCGCTGGAACTGGGTGGAGGTGGAGGCGGATGAGGAGAGCCAAATGTGGAGGTAGATCTGGTCGAGGAGGATGAAGCCAACCACCACGGCTACCACCAGGAAGGCTTTCTTGCGGAAGTTGCGAATTCCGAACATCCCGACTTCACCCTGGGATAGAAATTGAAGGTAAGAGGAATACTTCTACGAGTGTACTGTCGGTTGGAGTGTAAGTATTGTCAGTAGGAGTGTAAGTACTGTCGGTTGGAGTGTAAGTATTGTCGGGAGGAGTGTAAGTATTGTCGGTAGGAGTGTAAGTATTGTCAGTAGGAGTGTAAGTATTGTCGGTAGGAGTGTAAGTATTGTCGGTAGGAGTGTAAGTATTGTCGGTAGGAGTGTAAGTATTGTCGGTAGGAGTGTAAGTACTGTCGGTAGGAGTGTAAGTATTGTTGGTTGGAGTGTAAGTATTGTCAGTAAGAGTGTAAGTAATGCTCAGGTTGTGTATCTTGAACTGCCTGGCAAAGTCAAGCATCTAAGTAATCATGTTTGTGTGTAAGTATGTCAGTAATATTATCTGCCACGTAAGTCTGACATAGTTAAAACAAAGGACAAGTTAGAAATGATGTCAGTTAATAACGAAATGCAATAAATAAATAACACAAGTAAATCAATGAATAACACTCGTTGTAAATAATCAAATACTAAATAGACGTGTTCTAAGCAAGTCAGGTATCCAAGTAAACAAGTAACAACATAAACAAGTAAACAAACATCAGATAAACATTTAAGTCACATACCCCATTGCCAGCACCTCCCTCATACTGACATACTCACTTATCACGCCCTCTCACGCCATTGTCCCCTTATGTCCGGCGCTGTGAATGGTGTATTTATAATCTACTGGTATCACTCTATCTTCTACGTGCAGGAAATGACGGTAACCAGCGGGGAAATGGGCAAAAACAGGTAATTTAGGGGGAAAATGTAACCTTGTCAGCCCTTTTGTTTACAAGCTGGGGAGGGTGACCGGTTAGGGTTTTTTTTTGGCCTATTATTTGCGGGGTTGTTATTGTTGTTATTGTGGTTGTTATGGGGGTTGTTTTTATTGTTATTGTGGTTATTTTTGTTCTTATTGTTCCTGTTCTTCTTTTTCACCTTTCTCCTTTCTTCTTCTTCTTCTCGATCCTTTTTTTTGTTCTTAATGAAATTTTTCTTCTTTTTTTCTTTTTTCTCTTGTTATTACGGTTGTTTTTTATTGTTATTGTTTGTATTTTTGTTCTTAATTGTCGTTCCTGTTGTTCTTCTTCGCCTTTCTCCTTCTTCTTCTTCTTCTTTATTCTCTTCCTCCTCCTCCTTCTCTGGTCATTTCTTCTCAGGACGATCGACCGTCTGATAACCTGTGGTAAGACTCCTCAGAAAAGGACGAAAGAGGCTAACAGGACGGCGAGAAGAAGATTGGCGAGAAGAAGATCACCGAACTAACAAGTACTGGTGAGGCCAACATCGTGCAGGCCCTGCAATTGACGCCTCCCGTCCCTCCTCCTCTTGACTCGCCCTCACCTCCTCCTCACCTGCACTCGATGCCCACGAACCGGTAGGGGGACACGGAATCGGTAGTGAGACCCTGGAGGAGAGGAGACCACCCCGCCCGAGGGAGAGACCTATCCTACGCCCCAGATTTATTAATTTTGCCATACTGGAGGATTGAGACGAGGAGGGAGAGACGAGCAACACAGACTCTCTCTGTCGGTGACTTTCAGTGGCAGAATTCTGTGGCAGAGTCTGTGGCAGAGTCCCTGTCGTAGGCGTAATCCTGGTTATCCTGGAGCTGGTGTTGACGCTGCACTGGCTGTACTTGCCGCTTCAGCCTCTAATGACTCTCTCTACCACTCACTCTTCAGGTACATGACACGTCATTTGAGGAACGAACTGCTGAATGATACCGTAGGCCATCCAGCAGTATAGAGTAAAATATAAATATTTGATTTCAGGAAATTATACCACGATGGATGGATGAGGGCACGGCAGTAAGGCCTTCGTAGCCTCACAGCTCTGCAGAGCCCTGCTCTGCGAGTTTAGACTCTTCTGCGGATTTAACCTGGAACGATTTCTACGGCCAGGTAGTAGACTTCCAAAGGACGAGCACCTGGCTGTCCCCCCATCACCCAGCCAGATTTGGAAGCTTCTCAACGCCGTACCGTACGCAACGCCGCAACAACAACAAAACGACGTCTCAGCATTCGCTCCCGCCCGTAAATAGACACCTGCTGCAACAGACACCGTAACATTAGAGTCTCCAGTACTCCTGTGCTTAAGCCAGCCTAAGATAAGGAGTCAGTAACAAACAATAGCCTAAAAACAAATTTGATGGACTTCAGTATTGCCTGCGATGTGCTTTTTCTTGGTATACATTACTATAACCGAAACTTTACGAAACACCTACAATTTCCGAATAGAACATAATAGGCTACAGATTCAGCACAACAATATTCATGAACAAACATGAGGGGTGTACTCTATAGAGGGTCAAGTAAAGCTACTTGCAACCTAGCTACAAAAAACAAAAACGAAAAACACTGACAAAAACAAGAAACAGTAACGTTGAGAATCAATTTAAATCAATACTTACAGGCCCTAATATATCTGTAACTTCACTGGCGATCTGAAATGGCAATCGTCTTGTGGCGATCCTTGGAAACAGCGAGCGTAAGAATACTGGAGAATAACACTTACTCCCCCATATCGACTGGAAGACTAGGCTCCCATACAGAAGACAGATCCGGAGTCCTGATCAATTTCTAGAGAAAAGAATGATCTAATTTCTAGGCGGAAACCAACTACATGAAATAACATACTTGAACATTATTGCCAGCATTGGTTAGACCTGTAATAGAAGATAAAGAGTAACTAAGATCATAACTAGTGCGTTGAGTACAAACCTCGCGCAAACTGGTGATAAAAGTGCTAATTTTGACATTTAGAAAAAACAAGTTAAAGGAAAACTAAAGCCAAAGTCAAAATCAGAAAAACGGCAAAAGAGGGAAAACTATATAAACTATAAGATGGCAGCAATGCAGAGGACGCCTGGCTAAACTTTAATGCTTTTAAAAAACTTCTTAATAAGCAGGACACATTTGTCCCCTCGAAACATTTGCAATAATAAAGGAGAAAGTGTCTAACAAGTTTAAAAGCGAACCTCAAACACTCATGCAAATTAACATTAAACTTCTTAATGAAACAAGAAACAAAGTAAAAAAAGCCTGAAATCAGGCAACAATGATGCATGCAAGGATACGAGCAAAAAGGTTAGCAAATCAAGCGTTAGATATGATGAAAAGCAAAACCAAGAAATAATCCAGAAAAACTCTTCGATTTCTACAAGCAGCGACAAAGGCGATCAGAAGTGGAATTGGACCTTTAATAAACAGCATTAAATAACGTGGTGAGTCGACCGACAATAATAACCAGCAAACCTTTTACTTTCCTCGGTAGTTAATAATTTTCCTCCTCAGTCCTCCCACCACCAACTTTAAAATAAAAACCGATGAGAATCCTTAAAAGTACTCAAAAATAAAAAAACAAAATAAAATGGAAATACTAATCAACCAATATCAATAAAGCTGAGAAAAGACTTAAATAAAAAATATATCCCTCCCTCAAAAAAGTATTCAAGCGAAATATTCTCCTCCTCACATGTCCTTGCGACAAGGTCCTTGCGACACAGATTGGAAATTCAGATTGGAAAACACCAAAATTTGACACCGATTTTGAAGAAAAAAATCGCTTGGTATTTTAATTAGAGTAAGCTTCAGTTGTAGGTAATTACTACAAGGGCATAATTAGAACAGAAATAGACTCACCTTGAAAAGCCACTCATTGGCTGGGGTCATTAAATGGGGCTTCCGATAAAAAATTAACTGCTTATC
Source organism: Eriocheir sinensis (assembly GCF_024679095.1). Taxonomy (NCBI): domain Eukaryota; kingdom Metazoa; phylum Arthropoda; class Malacostraca; order Decapoda; family Varunidae; genus Eriocheir; species Eriocheir sinensis. The sequence continues at coordinate 1,273,997 of NC_066567.1, read as the reverse complement.
ATCACTATTAATCTTATAACCTTACCCTGTACTGTTTATGACGTAGTCTACCTGGACGTCAAGCGTCTCTATAAGTCCAGATCAACAAAAATTGCAGGTCAGATCATAAAAGCTTACTTAAAAAAAAAAAGGTAGGTATTGAGTTAGTGAATTAAATGAATAAGGTATTGAAAAAAGAGTAAAAACAAACAAGAGTAGTTGGTGGATGCCTTACCTGTCACTATTGGCGTCCCTAGGGCTCAGTTCTCAGGGCTCGGCTCTTAGCCCAGTGCTCTTCATTATTTACATCAACGGCAGTGAACCGCATTAGTAAATTGCGCAACGAAACAAAGATTGACAACACGGTTCTCAAAACTGAAGACAGGCAAAACCTCCAGGCAGGCCTCCAAGAGGATTTGATCAACACAACTTGCTTGCGGAGAGATGGTACAAAGATCAAACGTGTTCTTCAAAGTTGGAACGAGGAAACGAAGTTTTGATTACGAAAACTGCGCGTTAAACTCCAAAAGCTTCATTACGTGCGTCAGGACTTGCCCAGGGGGTCCAAACAATCAAACATCAAATTCTCACAGTACGTCATCGATGCAGTAAATAAAAGCAACAGAAAGTCGGGCTCATTAAAAAAACTTTTTTTAAGAGAAAGAAGTACGAAATAATACGTACTTCAGTCACAGTTTACCCATCAGATCAATATGGAATTTTTACAGTTTGACCCAGTCAAGGATATTGCTAAATTAGAAGCTAAATTAGAAGGTTCCGGGCAAATATAAATCCTCCTCTTGTTCTTAATTAAATTCTTCTTCTATTTCCTCTTCTTTCTCTTCCTCCTCCTCCTCCTCCTCCTCTTCTTCATTTTCTTCTCCTCTTGTTGTTGTTGTTGTTGTTGTTGTTGTTGTTGTTGTTGTTGTTGTTGCTGATGATGATGATGATGATGATTTTTTTTTGTTGTTGTTCCGAGAAGCAAAATATAATGATGTATTGATTGATTGATTGATAGTTTATAAATAGGTCAAAATTAAACTACATATATATGGCTATCGAGAGAGAGAGACACTTAAATAAATATTAGAACCAATGAAAAAAAAAATACAGATGGAATATTAAGAAAATATATCTGAAGAAGCAGGAAACGCCATGGGAATTAAATAAATGCTTAAAATATGGAAGATAAGAGAGCGGATGATCATGTGAGTACGTTCGTGAGTGCGTCCAAGAATATATATCGCAAGGAGGTCATTGATATATACGTGTCTGCGTGGAATTAAATTTAAATGCTGAACGGAAAAATAAAAATACAGGACTTCATTTCTTTATATCAACTTTCTTGTCTTATTTTCCTCCTATTTTGCCCTTTTTTTATATGCTTAATATCCTTCAAAATTTCCTCCATTGTGTATACGAGGTTATCCTGTCGCTGTATATTTTTTTTTTATGTATCTGCTTGTTATTGAAAGGTTTATGGCTATCTTGTTAAACCCATTTCTCTAATAATCAGTCTTTGTATCTATTTATTTAATCGCGTCTAAATAGCGAGATATATATGTTTTCTATAGTAGACGTGTTATTCTCCCCAGTCAATTTTTTATACATTCCCTCGTGATTTAAAGAGTCCTAGGTATCTTATTAAACCTATTTCTCTAATAATCGGCCTTTGTATCTATTTAATCGCGTCTAAATAATAAGATATATATTTTTTCCCCCGTCCGTGTTGTGCGTGTGCTGGCGGACGCTGCACAATGGCCGCCGGGGGAGAGGAGAGCCAGTGGAGGCAATTTCCATTTTTCGAGGGCGGCGACGGCGGAGTGTGGCGGGGCGCGTCGTCACCAGCACCACGGGGGACCTGCCACCCGGGAACACCGCCCGCGCACCAGCAAACCCCGCACTTCCCGCCGCAGGACGCGAGGTGAGCCGGGAAACACGCGAGGAAGGGGACATGTCGGGGGAGGATTTGCGGAGGATTGTCGAGCCTCCGCCGCGCCGTGAGACCCGCGCCGCCTCCCCCCGGGCCGCCGAGCCGTCCCCCGCACCCAGGCCCAGCGAGTCCCCCGTGCCCGTCACCCGTGGGAACAAGGTGGTATTCCCGAGGCGGCGGCGGCTATTCGTGTCCGTGGGTGTGTGTCCGTGTGCGTGTGTCCGGGTCCTCGCTGCAGGCCAGGTAGGCGCGGCGCAGGACGGTCTCTGCACCCTGCGAGGCCTGCCTGAGCCTACCACCGGGGCACGGGTTACTGGGGGAGGGAGGGGGTCGGGGGGGGAGAGGGGGGAGGGGCGCCTTAGACTTTTACCCCTCGAGTTTAATTCCCCCCCAGACTGATCTCGTGCTGGACTCGTCACCGCCAACCAGTACCTTTAGTGTAGTTTATCTTCTTTTTTTTATTTTTATGGGGCTAGTTAGGCTATGGGACCACAGCCGTATAGTGTGTCTTGGTCTTGGTCTCAGTTCGGGAGGTGGTCGCCCTTCATCGCTACGTCAGGTTAGGTTATTGAAAATGAGAGTGCGTCGATGACCGAGAGGAGGAGGCCCTAAGAACCGATACAAAGCGTCGCAGGTCACAAGAAGAAGACTCTGGGTGCTTGGTCTTGGTCTTAGTGCGGGAGGTGGTCGCCCTTCATCGCTACGTCAGGTTAGGTTATTGAAAAGGAGAGTGCGTCGATGACCGAGAGGAGGAGGGCCTAAGAACCGATACAAAGCGTCGCAGGTCACAAGAAGAAGACTCACCACATACCCCATACCCAACGATGCCAGATTACTGTACTCAGAGCCTCGTATATACCAGTTTCTGACTCATGACTATTCCCAAAAATCACCAATAGTTAACCATTTTAACGATCAGTATATATGAAACCACACACTCCTGTCTCGTACCACTAAATTTTCCCTGTCCAATTTCTCCAATCCTTCTTGTATCCTGTGTAGTGTGTGTGTGTGTGTGTGTGTGTGTGTGTGTGTGTGTGTGTGTGTGTGTGTGTGTGTGTGATCATGTATACAGTTACTGACCTTCTTCCATTCCAAAAATCACCAATAGTTAACCATTTTAACAATCAGTATATATGAAACCAGTTATCGGGGGTCGAGGATGCAGTTATTAGGGCGGAAATCGGGAAACATAAGAGACAGGGTACGACAATCTGGCAACGTTGCCCATACCCCGTGCTCTAGGGGGGACAGTAACTGATCCTCGTTGGCGGAAAAATCCTAACCTCAGTGGGGCTCCAACCTTCGCTTACTAGGGCGGAGCTTGAGAGGGCAGAGCCTTAACCCACTGACCTATCACAATGGTGTTTACCTTAGTCAGCTGTTCCCAAAGTGGGGTGCATGAGCCGATCACTAGGGGTGTGTAAGGAAAAAAAAATAGGAAATAGCAGATTTTATGTCATTAAGATTTTGGATAATATTCAGAAAAGCGTAGCCTCCTCTGGCGGGGGCTGTGGCGGCGGTCCATCCGGTGTTGCAAGAAATACCTCCTCACAGAAATAAGTCACATATACACAGGGTGGGGCTCCGTTCCCCCTGGTTAGGAGGTTCAGTAAATTTCAGCTGGAGTAGTTTAAATACGCTCCCCCACCCTAAACCCTCGATTTCCCACAGGTGTCCAAGTTGAACCTCTCAGTGAGCCATTTTGCGGCTGCGGCGGGGGATCCATAAAAGGCATTGATTTTCATTTAGTGATTTCCGGAGAAGAATACTATCCGTGATAAACAGCATAATATTTAGTCCAGAAATAAGTAGTCAGCATCTCGAAATTAGTAGGCTGTACTTTCGTTTTTTTTCCCCAAAGGTGTCTAATCTGTTTTTAAAGGTGTTGACACAAGGGCTGCAGACGACACTTACTGGTAATTTATTCCACTTATTTATTACCCTCACGTCAGTGTGTATGTGCGTGTGTGTGCGTCCTAATTTTTCTTTCCTTATTGTGTGTAATAGATTGAATCATGATCGTTGTATTCCATTATATCATATTTTCTTTAAAGCTTCTCTCCTCATGTTTCCTCCCCTGCCCTCCCCACCTTTCCTCCCCTTGTTATCTCCCAGGCAAGTGACCCGAGTCTCCCCTCAGGTACCCAGTCATGGAGAAAATCGTGTACGCAGGGGTGTCTCTGGAGATCCCCTCGGAGATCTGCGAGAACATCAACATCCTCTTTGAAATGATCTCGCCGGACACATGGAACAACCAGCTCACCGACGAACACCGGGAGAGGCTGATGGTGGGTTGGCGGATTGGTGGTGTGGTTGCCTTCTGGTCCCCTTGATATAGAATGGAGATCATGTGTTAGAATCGCACAAGAGAATGACTTGTTTGTGTTAGAATCGCGCAAGAGAATGACTTGTTTGTGTTAGAATCGCACAAAAGACTGACTCGTTTGCGTTAGAATTGCACAAAAGAGAATGAGTGTTTATGTTAGAATCACACACAAAAAAGAATTAATTGTTTGTGTTAGAATCGCACAAAGGAGAATGACTTGTTTATGTTAGAATCACACAAAAAAAAGACTTAATTGTTTGTGTTAGAATCGCACAGAAGAGAATGATTTGTTTGTTTTCTTTTGTTTCAGTGGGATTTTGATTTCATTTTAGGGGCTTAGTATTTCTTGTATTGCTTATAATTAATATACAGTATAATGCAGTAAAATGTAGCATAGTATTTTGAGTTATAATAATTGGTACAGTAAAATGCGGAACATGTCAGAATTTAGTATCTCTTGTATTAATTATAAAACATACCATACCGTGCAACATAGTACTTCATCTATAAATTACCGATAGTGTTGTGAAATGCAGTATAACATAGCATAGTATTTTGTGTTGTTTTAATTAGCGCAGAGAAATACAGTGCAATTCAATATTAGCTTAGTATATCCTGTTGTATTCGCTGGTACCTTTGAGTGGAACGGTGAGTAGCGGGCTTATTTATTTATTTTTTTCACTCTTGTTGTTGCCCTTGAACCGTCTCCTTTGATGTAAAAGAAAAAGAAAAAGAAAAAAACTTACCATCATGTACCTTTCCTTACGTTTTGCCACAGGGGTTCCTTCCGACCTTCCCTGAGAATGACCTGCAGGAGAAGACCCGCACCCTCGAGATGTTCTTCATGGACGAGAACTTCCGGCACAGCACGCCTCTACGCCTCTTCCACGAGCAGCTGTGCAAGGGATTCTTCAACCCGGAGATCGCCAAAGTGCGCACCATTCACAAGAAGATGCTGCTGCGGGAGTACAGGTGAGTGGAGGGAGGGGGCGGAAGTGGTGGAGGGAGTGGAGGGAAGATTTTAAGTGGGTGCTTCTTCATTTCCTCCTCATTTACTAGGGGCTTCGTAGTGCAGTGGTTAGCACACTCGGCTCACAACCAAGAGAGCCTGCGTTCGATTCCCAGGCGGAGTGGAAAAATTTGGGCGGCTTTTCCGATACCCTACGCCCCTGTCCACCCAGCAGTGAATGGGTACCAGGTATTAATCGGGGGTTGTGTCCCGTCTCCTGGGGTCTGTTCCCTTCTCCTATAATTCCTTCCCTTCTGTCTTTCTCCAGCATATGACCACAGATGCTGCGCCGACTAAACGAAACTTTCCAAACTTTTTCCTCATTTACCATCCATATTTTTCCTTAGATTTTCACCTCTCATTCATTTTCCGAGTAACGATTAACCACAACCACCGCCACACAGGTATCGGCAAAAGCAGTACCTCCACCACACGCTCGAGGAAATCCTGGTGCGGCGGAAGAGAGTCCTGGACATCGTGAGCAGCATGCCGCCCGATGACGTGCCGAAGATACCCAGACTACCGCCGCTGGTAAGGAAAGACCCCTCACCAGCATTGCCAAATTATCGTATTCATCGTGTTGTCAAATTATCGTATTCATCGCATTGTATTTTCTAAGTTTTTGACCCTAGGAAAAAAGAATGAAACCGTCAATATTTAGGTTTTAACGATAACTTTAATTTTCTATCGTTATTTGTGTGGCTATGACAGTTTTGAAGCCTATAAGTGATGAATGCAATGTTCAGAGTACGATAATTTGCCAACGCTGCCCCTCACCCAACGTTGCTAGATTGTCGTACTCCGCCTCTGTGTGTCCCAATTTCCGATCCAAAAACTGCTTTCATCACCCAAATAACTGCCTTTATATGGTTATCGTTTAAATGGTTGATTATTGGCGTTTCTTGGCAACCAGTAAATAATCGGCTTTGAGTACGATAATCTAGCAACCGTGCCCTCATCCCTGATCCACTCGGCATAACACCCTTCCCATAACCTTATAAGTATCACGTGCAGTCTTATTTTCCGTCCCCAAGCTACGTATTTGACAAGGCTTTATCTTCCTCCTCCTTCTCCTCTTCCATCCCAGCAGTACAACAAGAAGAAGAGCTCCCGTACCTCCATTGAGTACTGCACCAAGAAGCGGTATTTTCGGGAGCTTGCGGCCATAAGAGCGGAGGTTGGGGACACCAGCGACCTGTCCGAGGATGAGATATACCCAGGTGTGTGTTGTTGTTGTTGTTCTTCTTCTGCCTCTCCTTCTTTGTCCTTGGTTTAGTGATGCTGGTGATGCTGTTTCTCTTTATCTCCTTCTTCTTCTCCTCCTCCTATTCCTTCTTCTTCTTCTTCTTTTTCTTTTTCTTTGTTGACAGTCCTTCAATCAGCTGTTTATGTACCTGTCACCCCCTTCGGCTTCGTGGTGCAGTGGTTAGCACATTCGGCTCACAACCAAGAGAGCCCAGGTGGAGTGGAAAAATTTGGGCGGCTTTTCCGATACCCTACGCCCCTGTCCACCCAGCAGTGAATGGGTACCAGGTATTAATTGGGGGTTGTGTCCCATCTCCTGGGGTCTGTTCCCTTCTCCTAAAATTCCTTCCCCATCTGTCTCTCTCCGGCATATGACCACAGATGTTGCGCCGACTGAACGAAACTTTCCAACTTCCCTTCCCTTCCTCTCACCCCCCAATCATCATCCTTCCCTTCCCTCAAACTTACCCCATTACTCTTCCCTTCCCTTCCCACACACCCTGTCACCCATCCCTTCCCTTACACCCCCACAATCACCCCTTACTTAAACCCGTCTTCACCCTTAACAGAAGGTCCCGGTGCCTCCCTGAACAAGAAGCAGCGTCGCCAACTGGGCGGACTCGAGGGGTCACTTCCGCCCGACCTCCTGCCAGTCCGCGCCACTCACAGCAGCGGCTCCCTGGCCCTGGATCTTGAGCTGCGGATCACGCCCACCAACAACCCTCTCGACCTCACGGATGACCACTTCAGGGCAATGTTGTCGGCCCATAGGATACGGCGCAGCAAGAGAGAGGTGTGTGTGTGTGTGTGTGTGTGTGTGTGTGTGTGTGTGTGTGTGTGTGTGTGTGTATTTACCTAGTTGTGAAATACAGGAAAAGAGCTGTACTTGGCTTGTGCTGTCCCATCTCCATAACGCTTATTATCCAGTTTGGCTTTAAATTCATGAATCGTTTTTGCACACACAGTCTCCTCGTCAAGTCCGTTCCATGTTGTTATGCTTCTGTGTGGAAAACTGTATTTCTTGATGTCTCTCCCACAGTCCCTCTTCTTCAACTTCTTACTATTCCCTCTTGTCACACTCCTGTCTCGTACCACTAAATTTTCCCTGTCCAATTTCTCCAATCCTTCTTGTATCCTGTGTAATGTGTGTGTGTGTGTGTGTGTGTGTGTGTGTGTGTGTGTGTGTGTGTGTGTGATCATGTATATAGTTACCGACCTTCTTCCATTCCAAAAGTCACTTAACTATACATTGACATTCAGGATATAAAGCTAAACATTACACCCTTCTCCACCCTCATCCGTCCCTCACCCATGTCCACCCGTCCCCCAGAACTCCGTGGATCTGGACACCCGCGGAATCACCCTTCAGGACATCATCACCCGTGCCCAGATACAGATGAAGCGCCCACCCCAGAGGACATCCACAGCCTCGCCCTTGCCCCCGGAGCGCCCCAAGAAGAAGATAAAGGTTAAAAAGGAACCCCCATCATCGTCATCATCGTCCCCATCCTCGTCGCTCCTCCTGTCGTCGTCGAACATCGCCGCGCATCATCACCACAGCCCTCATCACCTGGAGCTCGCGACGGCGGTGGTGAAGGCGGAGGTGGTGAGCGACACGGAATCATCATCGTCCTCGTCGTCCTCGTCGTCCGTCAGCGATTCGGAGGAGACGGAGGTGAAGAAGGAGCTCCCGTCTTTACCCCATAGTCCGGCGGTGAAGGGGAGGTGAGGACGAGGCTTGGGGTTCCGTTTTTCGCTTGAGTTTGCGTCTTTTTATTTTTTATTTATTTATTTTTTTTCCCGTCGTCGTCTGTTGAATTTTTCGCTTCACTTTTTGGGGTTATTTAGGTTTTGTTTGCGTTATTTATTGCGTTTTTTCCTTGATTATTTTTCCCTCGTCATTTTTTTGAGTTATTTACACTTTGTTTACTTTATTTATTGTGTTTTTCCTTTTTTTTTTTTTTATTATTTTATTTTTATTGCCTTTTCCTTGTCCCTTTTTAGGCTTATTTACATTTTATATACATTATTTATTGCATTTTTTCCTTGATATTTATGTATTTATTTATTTATTTATTTTTATTTAGGGGGTCGATCATTTCTCTTCTCCATTGGGTCACATATCTCGCTTTTTCCCACAACTTTTCTTCTCTTCCCCCAGGGTTGGCGGGAAAGGCATACGGGTGAAGCTGGAGCCCCCGGAGTTACCCCTGGAGGAGATGGAGGTGGGCAACTTACCAGGGGTGGACCAGCCTCTGCCCGTCAAGGAGGAGAACTTCAAGGTGGAGGTGAAGGAGGAGTACATGGAGGATCAGGTCTCCGCCGCTGCCATAGAGACATCCTCGGAGCTCACCGCGGCCCTGGAGAGCATAGGGTGAGAGGGGGGGGAGGAGGGGGAGGCAGAATTTACATAGATTCACATAGATATACCACGAAGGTCCTATGGTTAAGATGAGGGATTTCAACAAGGGAGTAATGAGGGAGGGAAACTAATCAGGGAGAGAAAATAAAGGAGATTAAGGTGAGGGAGGGAGGGAGAATCAACATACAAGATCGACATGGATTTACATAGATTCACATAGATATACCACACATGTCCTATGGTTAAGATGAGGGAGTAATGATGGAGGAAGAAAGCAAGGGAGAGAAAATAGAGGAGGTTAGGGCGAGGGAGGGAGGTAGAATCAGCATAAGAGATCGACATAGCCACATAGTTTACTGTAGAAGGTAGACACATAACCACCTCTCTCTCCCTCTCTCTCTCCTCAGTGCCTGCATCGCGCCCGAGCTGACCCAGGAGACACACATCTGCTTCTTCAGTCTGGTACGGGACATCATATGCTCAACGGGGGAACAGAGGATGACCCGCGCACAGCTGGAGTCGAGCATTCGGGTGTGGCAGGAGTCGGCAATCTCGCCCCTGAACGAGTGGTATTCCCTGGTGCCCTCCTGGGTGGATATACTTCCCTCGGCCATCAACTTCCTCTGTGGCCACTTCACCGGTGAGGGTGCGTCAAGTGGGTGGGGGTAGAGGCTGAGTGTGTGTGTGTGTGTGTGTGTGTCCTTAACCTAACCTAACCTGTGTGTGTGTGTGTCCTAACCTAACCTAACCTGTGTGTCTGTCTGTCCCTAACCTAACCTAACCTGTGTGTGTGTGTGTGTATCCTTCCTAACCTAACCTAACCTGTGTGTGTGTGTGTGTATCCTTCCTAACCTAACCTAACCTGTGTGTGTGTGTGTGTGTGTATCCTTCCTAACCTAACCTAACCTGTGTGTCTGTTTGCCTGTCCTTCCTAACCTAACCTAACCTGTGTGTCTGTTTGCCTGTCCTTCCTAACCTAACCTAACCTAACCTGTGTGTGTGTGTATCCTTCCTAACCTAACCTAACCTGTGTGTATGTCTGCCTGTCCTTCCTAACCTAACCTAACCTGTGTGTCTGTTTGCCTGTCCTTCCTAACCTAACCTAACCTAACCTAACCTGTGTGTGTGTGTATCCTTCCTAACCTAACCTAACCTGTGTGTATGTCTGCCTGTCCTTCCTAACCTAACCTAACCTGTGTGTCTGTTTGCCTGTCCTTCCTAACCTAACCTAACCTAACCTGTGTGTGTGTCTGTCCTTCCTAACCTAACTTAACTGCCTTGCCTTACAGATGTTCAACCGGCAGATTTCGTCCCCTACATCGAATACAAGAGCCAGCTGAAGGTGTACCAGTGGATAGGGGCCGGGAGGGACAGCGACGGCCACCTGGAGCCCCTCGCACAGTTCTGGCTGGCTAACAAGTGGGTGCCTGTCGGTGTTTTAGAATAAGGACGTAAACAAGCTAATTCTCACACTGTTCTGGCAGGCTAAGTCGCTGGTTGTGTTGAAAGATGACAACGAACTTATCCCCATACAGTTGTGGCATCTGTTACAAGCTTACTAATCTCTCTCCACCCATCTGTTTCTATCTGTCTGTGTGGGTATAATTTCCTTGCCTGATTAGTTGCCATTCCACCATTTGATAAGCCTTGTAGGTCGTCTATCATCAGTTGTTGTGGCATCTGTTACAAGCTTACTAATCTCTCTCCACCCATCTGTTTCTATCTGTCTGTGTGTATATAATTTCCTTGCCTGATTAGTTGCCATTCCACCATTTGATAAGCCTTGTAGGTCGTCTATCATCAGTTGTTGTGGCATCTGTTACAAGCTTACTAATCTCTCTCCACCCATCTGTTTCTATCTGTCTGTGTGTTTATAATTTCCTTGCCTGATTAGTTGCCATTCCACCATTTGATAAGCCTTGTAAATCATCTATCATCCGTTGCAAGCTTAATAATATCTATCTATTTATCTGCACCTGTATCTCTCTTTTGCTCAATTAATCATCATTCCCCAAAAAAGAAAAACTTAAACCTCATAAATCTATCATTAGTTAGGAGTATAATAACCTTTCTTTCCACTCCTCTTGACTCATGTAGGAGCAGTGATTAGCATTTTTTTATTATTATTATTATTTCCTTTTTTTTTTTTGCCCTTGAACGTAGATATACCACGAAGGTCCTATGGTTAAGGTAAGGGAGTTAGACAAGGGAGTAGTGATGGAGGGAGAAAGCAAGGGAGTCTATGGGAAGGGAGGGAAACTACTAAGGGAAACGGTAAGGGAGAGAGAAGATAATGGAGGTTAGGATGAGGGAGGGAGGGAGAATCAACCTAAAAGATCTTCCATACATGTAAATCGACTGTAAAAAAACACACACAAAAAAAAAACATGAATCTTCCACGCTGGCAGATCTTCCATGAGTTGCGAGTGGATCGAGGATGACCTTGTGGGGACCAAGCTGGAGGTGGAGGAGAGCGACGTGATCCCTCCGCCCCGCTGCTTCACCAACTGGACGGTGCAGGCCGCCACCGACGCCGAGAAGGACCAGTATCGTGTGCAGGAGAAGCTACGTTACGAGAAACCACACAAAGCATTTACGTTCAGGTATGGGCCTTAACGTTAAAAAACACACGTACAAACAAATCTACTCTCTCTCTTCCTCCTGCCCCCCAAAGGTTAGGTTACATAATTTTCTGAGCAGTAGTCAATAGCTGTCTTAGGCTTCTTGTACTGTGATTTCTTTTCTATATTTGGATTGAGCAATGGAAGGAAAGAGATGAAATGGGGTAGGTATAAGAGGTAATTTTAAAAAGGGTGCATGAATAGGAATGAGTACTGCTTTGTAATATAGCTGTCACTTAGCTCGGGCTTGGTAGACCACAAATAGGTAAATACATGACCCACTCTGTACGCCCCTGTCCACCCAGCAGTGAATGGGTACCAGGTATTAATCAGGGATTGTGTCCCGTCTCCGTGGATCTGTTCCCTTCTCCTATAATTCCTTCCCCTCTGTCTCTCTCTGGCATATGACCACAGATGTTGCGCCAACTAAACAAAACTTCCCTTTCTCCCCCCTAAGGATGCATGGGTACGAGAGCGTGGTGGGGCCGGTGAAGGGCATCTACACCCAACAGACGGGGCTCAACAAGGCGCGTGGTCACTCCCTCCTCGTGCCGGACAGACCAGCCTACGTCACCATTTTGTCCCTGGGTATGTTTTGCCGTACCTCTTAAAACCTACACTCTCCCATTAACTCTCTTGTTTTAGATCTGTTTCCCCTTAACTGTGTGTCATGCTCTTGGGGGCTTTCGTTTCCTACTTCTATGGCTGGTATGATAAAACACTTGCGCTCCCCACATCACCTGTTTCTAAAGGTCAAAGAGAGGGTCAGTTGGGTTCTAATGAGTGTTTCTTTAGGTTCACGGTACAGAGGAAGGGTCATAAAACTACCCCTGGAAATGCCCTCAAACTCCTACGAAAACCTTGTCAAATGCGTGTTTCTTTAGGTTCATGGTACAGAGGAAGGGTCAGACTACCACCAGGGTCATAAAACTACCCCTGTAAATGCCCTCAACTCCTACGAAAGCCTTGTCAAATGTGTGTTTCTTTAGGTTAATGGTACAGAGGAAGGGTCAAACTACCACCAGGGTCATAAAACTACCCCTGGAAATGCCCTCAATCTCCTATGAAAACCTTGTTAAATGTGTGTTTCTTTAGGTTCATGATACAGAGGAAGGGTCAAACTACCACCAGGGTCATAAAACTACCCCTGGAAATGCCCAAAACCCTTACGAAAGCCTTAAATATGTGAACTTGTGCGACGAAATGTTTTAAAATACAACCCTTAGTCTTGATACATAGCTACATGGCCACCCTCCTCCTCCCCCCCACAGTACGAGACGCAGTGGCAAGGCTTCCGAACGGCGAGGGGACGCGCTCCGACATCTGTGAGCTTCTGAAGGAGTCCCAGTACCTCGCACCTTTGAGCAGCCCCACCGCGGAGAACAACCTCAACAGCGTGGTGTCCGGCGCCCTCGACCGACTCCACTACGAACACGACCCTTGCGTTAAGTACGACACCCCTCGGAAACTCTGGATCTACCTCCACCGCAATAGGAATGAGGAGGAGTTTGGTGAGTGTGTGTGTATGTGTGTGTGTGTGTGTGTGTTTGTTTGTTGTATATTTTTGTCTTATATTTCTCTATGACACTGTTGTTTGTTTTTTCTGATCTCCTTGTTCTTATCCTGCCTCCTATCTCCTCTCCTCTCTCTGTCTTTTATACCCATACTTCCTTCTTTTCCTCCTATGTCCCTTTCTTCATCAGTCATCCCTCCTTCCCTTCTTCCTCTCCCATATCTTGTTCTTCCTTTCCTTTCCTTTCCTTCTTTTCCCTTCCTTCTTTTCCTCCTATGCCCTTTTCTTCCTGAGTCATCCCTCCTTCCCTTCTTCCTCTCCCATATCTTGTCTTATTTTCCTTCTTTCTCCTTCCTTCCCTTTCTTCTGTCTTATTTTGCTTCTTCCTCTTCTTCTCACACACAGACTTCACCTCCCTATTTCTCTTCCTCTCTCCTTCCTTCCCCTCCTTCTATGCTTCTCTGTTTCTCTCTCTTCTCCCTTCATTTCTCTTCCTTTCCTATTTCTCTTCTACTCTGCTTCTTCCTCCTTATCTCACACCTTCCTATTTCTCTTCCTCTCTCCTTCCTTCCCTTCTTCTGTCCTTCTCTCTCTCCTCACACCGTGTCTCTCTTGCTTCCTTCTTCCCTTCCTCTAATTCTCCTCCTCTCCTCTCCTCATACCTTGTTTCTCTTTCCTTCTCCTTCCCTTCCTCTAATTCCCCTTCCCTCCTTTCCTCACAATCTAACCCCACACCTCATCATTTCTCAACCCTGCGTCTCGCCTCCAGAACGCATGCACCACCTCAACGGGCCTGGCGGGAACAAGGTTAAGAAGCCAGCGCCGCGGAGACAGAGCCGCACCAAGAGCAAGGAGCCGCCCCTCACCCTCAAGCCAGCTCCCAACGTCGCCCTTGAACCCCTCAGTGCGACGGCTTCCCCTGTGGCTAAGGTGCGTTTGCGTGTGTGTGTGTGAAGAAGATTTAGTAAGTCAAGATCAATGGCGGTATTACAAGACATTTTCGCTTGTCACATTATATATTTCTAAAGGTCAAAGAGGGGGTCAGTCGGGTTCTAATGGGTGTTTCTAAAGGTTCATGGTACAGGGGAAGGGTCACACTATCACCAGGGTCATAAAACTACTACTGGAAATGCCCACAACTCCTACGAAAGCCTTGTCAAATGAGTGTTCTTGGGCGATGAAATGTCTTAAAATATTGTCTTAAAATTGTGTGTGTGTGTGTGTGTGTGTGTGTGTAATTTTAACCTTGTAATATCATGTGTTTTATAATGTTTTTCTATCATACAATTCTTCAAACTTCCACCTTCCTTTTCCTCCCTTGCTCATCCACCTACGTTCCCTTACTCATCCGCAATCCGCTTCCACCCACAGACGGAGAGCGGGCCGGTGAAGCTGAAGCCTGAGGACGTGGCGGTTCTGACCAAGCCCAAGCCCGAGAGTCCCGTGAGACTGGAGCATCACCTGGGCTCGGCGGCTGCTGTGGGGAAGGCCTTGACATCTGTAAGAGTGAGTCACTGGCCTGAGGTGACTTGTCGAATGCACCTGCACGCGGTTGTCGTGTTCATCCGCCCGTCCCGGCTGCTTGTGTTGTGTTGGTGTTGTGTTGCGAGGTGTTTTAGCGTAGAAGAGTGTTGTGGTGTTGCGTCCGCTCAGTATAGTCCCTCCTTTCCTTCCCTCTCTCCTTACTTTATTCCTTCCCTCCCTTCATAGTTGCCCATGTCTTCCTATAGATGTTTAAAATAGAGTAGCAGAGTAGCAGTATTGTCCGCTCAGTATAGTTCCCCATGTCTTCCTATAGATGTTTAGAATAGAATAGCAGCAGAGTAGTATGAAAGAGTATAGTTGCCCATGTCTTCCTATAGATGTTTAGAATAGAGTAGCAGAGTAGTATGAAAGAGTATAGCAGTGATGTGTCTGCCCAGTATAGTTCCCCATGTTGTGTTCTGTGGTGTTATCCTGGTATAGTTGTATAGCATAGAATAGCAGAATAGTATGGGTGATATGAACTATAGACCGGCTTCCCTAACAAGTGTAATGAGCAGACTGTGTGGGGAGGTAATTGAAAGACATTGGGTGGAACATCTGGGTCTTGTATAGTCTAGAAAGCATAGTTGGTTGTCTCGCTGTAATCCGTAGCCTGTTCACTTGGTTTCTGTGATAGTGTTCCCTGTAATTCCTCAAGCTGTCTGTTGGTTTGCCTGCCACAGCATCAGAATGGCTGGCTGCTACTGTTGGTAATACTGTAGTCTTTTTGATATTTCGTTTTTTCATCCTGTAGCGAAAATTAAGTGTGTCGGTTTGCCTGCCACAGCATCAGAATGGCTAGCTACTGTTGGTAATGATGTAGTCTTCTCGATATTTAATTTTTCATCCTGTAGTGAAAATTATGACTTGTAAAGAATTTCATGTCATTTTTCCTTCACTCAAATACTCGATACATACATACATACATACAGCACTTCCCCCGCTCAACACCTCTCCCCTTGATCACAGGTGGGTGGAGTCCGAGGCACGGTTGGGGCGAGCAGTGTACAGACGATACAGGTCTCCACAACGGGCGGGGTCCAGACCATCAAGGTGGCTCTTCCCCCGGGGGCTCAGACACTCACCAAGGTCAACCCACAGACCCTAGCTAAGGTACGTGTATATGTGTGTGTGTGTGTGTTTTCCTAGATGTATTTACCTAGTTGTAGTTTTACTGGGCCTGGGCTTACGCTCATGTGGTCCCGTCTCCGTATCTGTATCTGTCCAGTTTTTCCTTAAAGTTTTGCACACTCTTCGCCGATACTACATCCTCACTTAGTCTATTCCAAACCTCTATATTTCTTTTTTCTGTGTGTGTGTGTGTGTGTGTGTGTGTGTGTGTGTGTGTGTGTGTGTGTGTGTGTGTGTGTGAGCCCAGACCATAAGCAATCATGAGTCTAGTTGTATAATCCTGTTTTTAATATCATTGAATTTCCTTTCTTATAATCAACTCCTCCTCTTACCCTCCTCTTACCTATTCCCTCCTGTTTCCCTTCCTCCCATTTTCTTTTCCTTCCTCCTTCCCATCCTCTCCACCCTCTTTACCCTTCTCTTCCCTTCCCTTTCACTTATCTACTGCTTCCCTCTTCCCCTTCTCCTCCCCTCCCTTTTACCTATCCTGCTCCTCTTCCTCTTTAATCACCCCCATCCCCAGCATTACCAACCCTTCCAATGCACCACCAGGCTGTGAGTCGGGCAGCAAGTCAAGGGCTGGCCAAGGGGGCTGCGGCAGGGCTGAAGGGCGTCAACCTGCAGCAGACGGTTCTCCAGGCGGGGGTGGCGGGGCAGAGTCTGGGCCCCGAGTCTGTCCTGACCACACAGCACCTCACAACCCTGCCTGCCGGTGAGAGAGAGAGAGAGAGAGAGAGAGAGAATAAATGAGAAAAAGGGAGGTAATAGAAAGGGGGAGGAAAGGGAGGGAATCATTATATATAGTTAGTTTTGTTCATCCATGTGTTGTTGTTGTTGTTTTGGTAGTAGTAGAAGTAGTAGTAGTAGTAGTAGTAGTTGTTGCTGTTGTGGTTTCCTTGCTAAACTTTCACATGGTTGAGAGAGAGAGAGAGAGAGAACCTAGAATACTTTAATTTAGTGATGACAATAGTCCCCATCATCACCACCACCTCCACCGTCATCACCACCACCATCATCTCCACACACAGGGGCAGTGGGTGCTGGCAAAACTCGCGCCCCGGTGGTCACCCTCACCACACGAGAGGCCGCACGCTTACCCGCCCCTTCGGTAGCCCAGGCACGCCCCGCACAGTCCTCAGCCGCCACCACCTCCCCCGCCAACCAGCAGCAGCAGCCCCAGCCTTCGCCCCAGCACCCTGGCCTCACCCCGACACTGGCCACTCAGGTATGGGGTGAAGGGGACATAGGGTGATTTTAACTATTTTTTACCGGCATTGTTAGTTTTGTTGATTGTTTTTGGTGCGGTTTTTCTTAATGTTACTGTTTGTCATCATCATCAAAATTGTCATCATGGGAAGGGAAGGGAAGGGAAGCTTAGTATCTTTATTGTTTCCTTAATAATTACTCACACACCACCACCACCATCACCACCTTCCCCTCCCGTCCCTTCCCTCCCATCCTTTCCCTTCCCCTCCCTTCCCTTTCCTTCCCCTCCCTTCCCTTCCCGTCCCTTCCTGTCCCTTCCCTTCCCTCCCATCCTTTCCCTTCCCATCCCTTCCTGTCCCTTCCCTTCCCCTCCCTTTCCGTCCCGTCCCTTCCCTTCCCGTCCCTTCATCATCATCATCATCACCATCCAGCCTAAGCTTAGTTTCCTTATCATTTCCTTAATAATTACTCACCACCACCATCACCACCACCACCTCACTACCCTCTACCCCCCCACAGGTTACAAGCAGCGGTGTGGCGGTGGGCAAGCTCTCCAACACCGCCACAGTGGTCAACATGAGCTCTGCCGCGGCCCAGAAGTCTAACCTCTTCTCCATTGGCGGGATCAAGCTCCTGCAGGCAGCCCCTCAACAGCTGACAGGTGGGTGGAGGATTGGGTTGCTAAAGGAATTGGTGGGTGAGTAGATGAGTTTCCTGGATGAAATGTGGCATAGAGGTCAGAGGTCATGGAGGATTGGTTGGAGGGTTGTGAAGCCTTGATGGAAATGGCTGATGTGAATGTTTTGTTATAGTGAGTTGTTTTCTTTGATTTTATTTTGCTGGTGGTGTGTGCCCCTGCTGACGAGTGTTGAGAAGGAACATTAGGGTGTCTCTTGGGGCATGACAGGGCCTGGTGTGGGTTAAAATAAGTATAAAAATATATAAAACTTTTGATATCAAGGGAGGTCGCATGCATTTTAGAATTTGGGAAAAGGTTTGTGAGTGCGAGGACATTGGAACCATTGCAATAGAACCTGAAATTAATGAAGAAAAAAAGAATGAGAAGATTAACTATTAAGATGAATGAAAACCCACCAGTTAATATCACAGAAAATACTCTTATGGGATGGCAAAACGATGTAGGAGGCTGATAGATGTGTTTTATATTACAGGCAAGGCCGGGTCCACCTCCCCCGCCATGGTTAACTCCATCACCAAACTGCAGACTCTGATGGTGGACGGCAAGGTGCTTATGCAGGGAGGGAAGGTAAGCGCTGGGGGGAGGGTGCTAAAGAGACAGACTATTTTCGAACATGTCTTTTATTTTTTATTTTTTATTATTATTATTTTTATTTATTTATTTATTTATTTATTTATTTAATTTTTTTTTTTTTTATGTCAAAGGAGACGGCTCAAGGGCAACAAAAAGAGTGCAGAGAAAAAGAAAAAGCCTGCTACTCACCACTCCCATAATAGACAAATTTAAAGAGAGGTCAATTTTGGGTGGAGAGGTGTCTTGATGCACTCTTCTTGGGGTAAAATAACACCTCATTCTACCCTAATTTATAGTGAGCTAATTAACGTTGCCTTATATACTGCTATCTTTAAGTGTCCCTAAAAAGACAGACTATTTTCTACCTCGTCTTGTGGGCTGAAATAACGTCTCATTCTACCCAAATTTATGGTTATTCTAATTAACGTCACACTCCATGTTCACCGCTATCTTGAGAATGTGTCCCTAAAAAGACTGTTTTCTACCTCGTCTTGTGGGCTGAAATAACGTCTCAGTCTACCCAAATTTATGGTGATGCTAATTAACGTTTCTTTATTTACCCCTATCTTAAGAATGAGTCCTATCTGGCCCTACAGGTTGGACAGGCACTGGCGGGGAATGTGACCGTGGCGGGCAGCATGGCGGGGAAGCAGGTGATCACAGGTGTGTTTCCAGGCCAGCAGATCGCCACGGTGGAGAGTTTGCTGAGCCAGTCGGAGAAGACCACTCAGATACAGGGTGAGCGCTCGGCCTGTCAACTACTGCTACTACTACTACTACTACTACTACTATTGTCCCTATTAGTACTTATGTTAGGGGGGAAAAATCTTCTTCTTTGCCCTTCGATTACAGTCTATCTTAGGGAGAAAAAATTCCGCTACTCGCTGCTCTGTCAATAGAAAAAAGAGCGATCAGCTGGGAGAGAGGTCAATTTCGGGTGTTATAACTTAGTCTAGCATTGGGGTGTGTAGTGTAAGCAGTCCCATGTGTTAACAGTCTGTGTCTCATTGCAGCGGGCGGGGTGATCACAACGATGGCTGGGAGCAAGCTGGCGGGCGGCAACGTGATCCAGCTGGCCGGAGGTGCGGGAGGGGTGCAGCGTCTCACCCTGGTCTCCCCTCAAGGCTCCCACGTCCCCCTCACTGCGGCCAACCAGAGACTTGTCCTGGCCACGGGCTCGCAGGTGTGTGATGCAGTGTTTGTGTGTGTGTGTGTGTGTGTGTAATTTGTTGCCATGGCCAGTGAGGTTAAGGTTTATTTTGGTGCCTTTCACAGGGTGGCAAGCTGGACGGGTCTGGTAACAAGGCGCAGGTGGTACAGACCATTCAGACCCTGCAGCCCGCCAGCCACATGATGCACAGCGGGGCCAGTGTTGCCACCACCACGGCCGGCATCACCTCCACCACCATCACCACCACCACCACCTCCTCCTCAACCACCACCACGCAGATCGTCGCCAGTCCCATCGCTTCCACTGCCACCACCTCACAGGCCAGGTTCTTCTCTGTGGGCCAGCAGCAGAAGACCATTGTTCAGGTATACTAGCTTGCTACGTGTGTGTGTGTGTGTGTGTGTACCTAGTTGTAGTCCTGTCCTGTCTCCATATTTAGATTCGTTCAGTCTTCTTTTCAATGTGTGTGTGTGTGTGTGTGTGTGTGTGTGTGTGTGTGTGTGTTTACCTTTTTGTAGTCCTGTCCTGTCTCCATATTTAGATTCATTCAGTCTTCTTTTCAGTGCGTGTGTGTGTGTGTGTGTGTGTGTGTGTGTGTGTGTGTGTATTTACCTAGTTATAGTTTTATCGTCTCCATATCTATATTTTTCCAGCCTTTCTTTTCCTTCCTTTCTTTTTTTGTGTGTGTTTGTGTGTGTGTGTGTGTACAGTACCATTAGCATCTAGACCCCTATCATCGTAACACCCTCCATACGACACAGGGTTTGAACGTCACCGGCAAGCCCTCTGTGTTGTCGGCGGGCGGCATCCGTTTAGTGCAGCCGGCGGTGAGTGGCGGAGGCGGCACAACCACCACCGGGAATCTCATCACCATCGGAGGCAAGCAGGTCCTCCTCACCTCCAAGCCGTTTGCACAGCAGGGACAGTTACAGCAGGTGGGTCGTGGGGTCTCAAAGGTCGTACTCATAAATGCTTCGACACCTCAGTCCGCCAGTATGGAAAGTCTCTCTCGAAGTTGCTGGGGTTTTCATGGACTGTTTTGTGACCCCAGTGATAGTTTTACATGCTCGTCCAGCCACGTACTGTACCAGCCGACTGACCAACCAGCACTCTGAGGGTCACGACAACACCACCGAAATTAGAACTTGATGTAAAAAGATATGCCTGAATTTGAATGACTTAAAAATGCTACTGAAAATTCTTACATGCACAAGTGTTGACATGATAAAAAATTGAAATCCCACAGCAGTTTTTATGACATCTGCACCAGGAACTGAGAAATCACCCTCGGAAACCTGGTTCATCATCTCTGTGGCCTTGGGAAAATAGTCGTAATTGCAGACGGATGCGTTTGAAAATATGGACTTTTTATCATTATTATTAAAGTTCAAGAAATTTACTGTGTAGATAATAGTTCCCTTCTCTCTCTCACACACATAAACATATTGGTACCACAGTCCGCCAAGCCTCTCGTAGAAGTTGCTGGGGTTTTCATGGACTGTCTCGTGATCCCAGTGATAGTTTTACATGACATCTGCACCAGGGACAGAGAAATCACCCACGGAAACTCGGTTAACCTGGTACCAGCAACGGGCCAAATATGTGGCTTTATCATGTACCAGCGACGGGCCAAATTTTTGCCATGGTATAACCCCCCAAAAAATAGATGATGCATAAACTGATCACAAATGCGTTGATATATATTATGAAATGGTTTGCATGAGTCATGATTTTTCTCATTATTCTCGCTTAGAGGGACCTTTAAAGAAACGTGATCCCACAGCTACCGGGTTAAAACTGTGGACCTTTTTATCATTATTATGAAAGTTCAAATGATTTACTGTATAGATAATAGTTCCCTTCTCTTTCTCATGTCCTTGATTCATGCCTCAGGGTGTTTGCTCAGCCTTCTTTCCTCTTCCCCCAGGTGATGCTTACGAGTGGGAGCCTTAAGGGAGGACTGCAGGGGGCCCAAGGCTCACCCGGGGCAGGGCCTGGGGCGGTGGTGGTGGCCAGCGGGGCGGGGGGGCAGCAGATAGTGTTGCCCGCCTCAGCGCTGCAAGGGTCACAACTCAACCTCAAGGGCCTGCAAGCCTTCCACACCCTCAAGGTCATCCCGGCATCTCAGGTCACGCAGCAGCAGAGAGGTGAGGAGGGGACCCTGGGAGACTTATTAATTTTATTTGTTTTTACTTTGTTTTTTTACAGTAAAGGTGAGGTTGGAACTTGCAATACTGTATTGATTTATTTTATTTATTTTTATTTTTTATTTTTTTACAGTAAAGGTGAGGTTGGAACTTGCAATAGCTGTTGATGGTGAGGAGGAAGAGGAAGAGGAGGAGGAGGTAACATGTTTTCCCTTTGTGTTTCAGGCAAGCCAGTTTTAGCGAGGATAGTGTCCCCGGCGAGTGTGCGCGGCGCTGTTCCCGTCACCACCACCACCTCCGTCATCCCCAACACTGCCCCATCAGGACACGACCCCAACAAGTCATAACTCACACCAGGTACCTATCCAAACACACACACACACACACACACACACACGTGGTCGCTAGCAAATTGATTATCACCTGAGAGTAGAAATATTTGGGTGTCATGTCAAAATTCTACTACCTGTTCTCACACACACACACACTCACACACACACACACACACACACACACATAGTAGCTAGCAAATGTATTATCACCTGAGAGTAGAAATATTTGGGTGTCACATCAACATTCTTTTACCTGTTCACTTAGTCATTAGTTATTCATGCAGCCAAAGAGTGAAGCAACAAGGCAGTTTCCTCAGATTACAGTGGAAAAAGAAACTGTTGATGAGGAGGAGGAAGTGGAAGAGGAGAAGGAGGAGGAGGAGGTAACATGTTTCCTCTTCCTCTTCATCTTCCTCCTCATCAACAGCTTCTTTTTCCACTGTAATCTGAGGAAACTGCGTTGTTCCTTCACTCTTTAGCAGGAAGGGTAGGTCAGCATCCCTGCCCTCCTATAACAATGGCTAAACATGCCGACACCAACACAAGCACTAATAGTCTTGTATACAGCAAATAGGTAAGTGTAGCCTATTAACCCTCATTCTTTCTCTTCGCAGCTCGCTTATAAGAGGCGAAAGAATCCACCTGACAGCCACCACCACTACCACCACTGCAACCACCATCACCACCACCCTCATTTCCTTAGTACACATCAGAGCATCTATCGTGTTTTGTTTCTCTGGTTTTCGCATTCAAAGTCATCCGCCGCATAATTTTACGTTCAATGCATACCTCCTGTGATGCGAACGCCACCCTCGGGAGCATGTTGACCCTCCTGCCGTGTTCCTGAAGGATGCAATGTCTTGGGTATACTCTGCAGGCTGTGTTGTGTGGCAAGTCAAGCACTACAAAAGTCTGGTGCTCCAAAGAACGGCTTAAGAGAGGAACGAACTGCCTGCTGCATCAACCAATTGGTGCTCTTATGATCGATGGTGTGCATGTGTGTGTGTGTGTCATAGCTTTGTCACTATACAGAAGCCTCAGGATAAGATGGCAAGGGAAGAGGAAGTACCAGGAACCTGTATGAGTTAAAATTTTGAGGGCACACTTGGGTAATCAGAGTTTACATACACTTGTGGGAGAATGGGAGAGCAGTGTGGAGCTGTTCGACTCACTTGGGTCTGGCCATCACCTGCACACACACACACACACACACACACACACACACACAAGCTCGTTACAGGTTGGTTTCTTGAAGTTACTACCTCACTCTGCAATATATAACTTGAAGTATCTCCCCACAACTGTGTACATGTGTGTGTTTGTAATAAGCAGCACACAGTGCCACTGAGAGGGTGTTCTTGTACTCTCCCATGTGCCAAGAATGATAACTGTGTACTTGGGAGACAGAAAGTTAGAAGAGTAAGGGAAAAAAAATGTGCTAATGTATCTGTTATGCTGCCTGGCCCGGAGAGCGTTCACAAGGGAACAGCCACACCACAGAAGTCTCTACCTCCTGAATTAAGTCAAAATAATCCAGTGTTTCCATATATTAAAACTGGGTTGTGACGTGTTATCATGAGACCTTGGATGGGGGAGGCTCACGGCTGGCAGTGCTACACTATCCTTCCTTTTTCCTTCCTTCCGTTGGTCGTGTGTCTTGGGTCTGCGCCGGCCACCCTAAACTCACAGGGAATCGGTCATCGGTATTTATTGCTTGATTGCTAACATGGAGTATTTTCTGTGATATTCTAAAGATGCATTTGTGTAAGTTCACAGGTGGAGGGCCGTCCTGTGTTACCATGTAGTGCAGCGATCGCCCCAAGAGTTATGTACATTGATGATTATTATTTTATTGTTGCTGTTTTATTTGTGGTTGACTGGCATCACGGTTGTAAGGAGAGCGTTGAGGATACTTGTCGGTGTAAATAGCTCATGGTTCATCCCTTTCATAGCCTCATCAGACTGCCATAGGCTCTTCTTTTCATCCATTCAGCAGTTTTAGTCTTTGCTTTAAGCACTGTACAAATGTCCACCAGAAATATTGTATACAAATATATGTTGCCCAAATTAAGTAACGGAGCTATTTTATTTATCTTCTAGACTATGTTATCTTTCCTGAGGTGCAGTCGGCCCTGTACCGTGATGTATCTGAAGTGCTGTCACGTTCTTTTTTGTTCAGGGGCATGGAGGTGTGTGTCATAATTACCCTCCTGTGTTGTGGGGTATTTAACTCCTTGACTGCGGATTTCCTACAAGAAGACATCACCAAGCTACAGGAGTGGAGCAAAAAGTGGCTGCTACAGTTCAATGAAGAAAAATGTAAAGTCCTGCACCTTGGGAGGGGATATCCAGCATGCCAATACCACATGGGAAACACTCCACTATCCACCACAGAGGCACAGAAAGACCTGGGAGTGTATGTTACTAGGCTACCAGTGAAGGGATATCACTATCCACCACAGAGGCACAGAAAGACCTATCCACCACAGAGGCACAGAAAGACCTGGGAGTGTATGTTACCAGGCTACCAGTGAAGGGATATCCAGCACACCAATACCACATGGGAAACACTCCACTATCCACCACAGAGGCACAGAAAGACCTGGGAGTGTATGTTACCAGGCTACCAGTGAAGGCCAAATCCGTGCCAATCACAGCAGACGGGTTAATGGTCATCGGGATGGAAGGCAAGTGTTAGCTCCTTCAGTCCAGGGCTCACTTTAGGATAGTAGACAAGCAAGTGTTAAGTACTTTTTTATTCAGCCAACTTTTGAGTATGAACAAGGAGAAGCTTCATACACACTACACTTAGCCGGTAGGTGAAAACATTGCATTCTGTAGTAAATTCTCACACACACTTTGTTACTGTTCTAGGCTATGGAGTACACTAACAAGGCTCATCACAAGACAGGCCGTGAAGGACGTGGTAACAACACTTCCAGTCGAGTCACGAGGGAGAACTTGAAGTGTTGGGCACTCTGGTGTACACTAGCATTGTACTCACAACCAATGAGGCTAAAAAAATATTTCCATTCCGTATCTGTGTTAGGAAGTTTGCAAGTCACGGCTGCGCGGCGGGGAGTCCTCTGCCAAGGTGTGGGAACAGCGAACACCTCTGGGTGGTGCAGAAAATGGCTACTCCAGTACTGGTGCTCCACGGACACACATGAATGGCATCCAAGTGATGGCCTGGCTTGTTGCAGGACCCTTGCACACCAGGCTGGCAGGAAGCTGGGCTGGCACCACACACCCAGGCCAGACAATGTGCTGTGCCAAATGTTCATTACACTGAACACTATCTTGGCTGACTTCCACTCAATTAGGTTTCTTTATCTTACAAGTAGTTTGGAACTAGTAGTTGACTGATTAACCACCAATATGCTAATTCCATCAGCAATATATATACTAGACTGTTTTATACTTAAATGAATGTCATGCTGTGCCAAGCACTGCATTTCATGCTGGACTGACTATGTTTTTTTGGTGTTTTCTGAATGCCTTGAAGCATCCATCCATCCACTGTTACCGGTTCATAACCAATAAGTTACCACCTTGTGTACCTTAGCCAGGAACATGGAGTCGCCTGCAAACCTCTACACTAGTCCTACCACTATTTACAAATACTGTACATAAGGATTTTGATAAGGAGCTAAAATCAGTTAAATAGAATTAAAGTCATAAACCAGTGGCCCCACGCATGGCCCCGCGGTACATGTGGAACAGAACAACCTGCTGCGAATGACTCAAATAAAATATGTAATATGTACAAAACATAAACAAATCAGTAACTCAACACAAACACACCATCACATGTTATTGGCACTGGTGGGGCAGCTGTGGGGTGAGGGGGCACACCTGAGGCGCACGGCACTTGCTGTGGTGCACCTAACAAGCGGTGTCGGGGAAGGCAACTCAGGTCAGTACACAAGGGACTACAAGGGTTAGATGTCACCAAGATTGAATTGAGGATAAAAATAAAGCTAAAAAGTAAAAAATAAACATAAGGATCACATTGTGGTTTGTGGCATGGAGTAAGATGTGAGTAAACGTTGCCACAGTTCCTATGCAGACTGCCACCAACAGACATTAAAGCCACAGACTCCACAGGGAATACCATGTGTGCTTCACTACACAGACTTTTCCTACACTTATTTTTAAATGCAAAGTAGAGATCAACCCAAACCTGCAGTGTGAAAGACAAGACTCCAAGCAGTAGTTTTTGCTGCAGTAAAGAAGAATGAGAACAAGCTATGCTATGTCCTGCAGCCAACAGCATGCAGCGGCTTCATAGATGCTACTATTTACATGTATCAGGTAATGGTAGTAGTTCACTGCGATATAGATATATATATGTACTTATACGTGTATGTAGAAATGAAGTTTTTTGTTAGGTAACTCTGTGGTAATATACTATTTATGTTATCAAGTTAGGTACACATTAAGAGCTTAGGGTTATAGTTTGTATAAGGAGATCTGCTCTTGCTTATCTTCTTGCCATCTCGCACGACTCCAGCAGCAGCACTTTGCCTACAAACTAAAGAGACATAAAGTGTACAAACCTTAAATGAACACTAAAACAATTTTGCAAACACTTCTTTGCCACATTTTGAAGACTACATTTGAAAAGCATTAACCACACTGGACCTAGACTTCAATATGACCAGGAAATGCCCTCAAAGATGCCTAAAAAGTTTTGAAACGCGAGGCGGCAACACTGGCCACCTCAAGGTAGCCCGTCGCCAGCCTCCTCGGCCGCTGCCATCCACAACAAGTAAGGCGATGATGCGGTGACAGCAGTCCCCAAAATACCCAGGCGGGAGACTGCACCAGCGGCAGCACCATCGGAGGTGGGCAAGGCAGGGCAGGGCAGGTGGACCTCCAAGATGAGCAAAAATGAGATGAAAAATGAACATGGGAAACAAAAAGAAATCCCGTGAAGGGAGGACACTGAGCGGAGGACTGGAGGAGGTCCTGCCATGGTCACCCAGCCTAGGGAATAACCACAAAGGAAACATTGCTTGCTTGCCTTCCACAAGCAGAGGTTCCACAAGTTATCACAATGTAATGCCTGTCATAATCCTGGCCAACCAATGGTTCCATAATACTAAGAATGGTACTTTTGTTTGGTGACTGAGGACATTAGGCAGCATGTTGGTGCTTAGGTAATAATTCACATTACTTGGCCAGTTCACTCTTCAGGGGCACGGTGGCTTGGATCACCACTGCACATAGGCACATGACGGCCCGGCTCAATTCCGCCATAGGGGAATGCAAGAGCTGCCTCGGAACATATCCACGCCCAAGTCGCAAGAGAAGCATCCAAGCGAACACTGCTCCTGCACCACACAACTAGCACACTCGGCAAGACTCTGAAACACGACTAAATTGCAAAACGACGCATAATCCTGCAGTTAGTCACCCCTTGTTATCAGGACATCTGTAAGCCTGAACCATGCCAATCGTGAGGTCACCCTGGCTCCTGGACGCTGCTACACCTTGGGGACCTTGGGCTCCACGATGAACTCATCCCCGGAGTGCACGTTGATGGTGTAAAGCTGCTTGGTGTTGATCTTGAGTTCCTCGGGAGCATATGCCACACAGGTCTCCCCTCCCTTGTCCAGGTAGAAGATCCGCATCTTGTTCGCTGGCAGACCAACCTGGAAATGATATCTTTTATTAATACAGGGTAGGCGGTGGCTGAGTGGTAGCGTGCTGGGCCCACATTCACCGTGTGATGGACGACGCGGGTTCGAATCCCCACGCTACCACCTCGGATTTTTCAGTCACCACCGAGTGACGTAAAACTACCCACATGCTGTCCTGAAGACCACCCATCAACCCGGACTCTTATGTTTGATGTGGCAAGATCATACAAATGAACATTGAGGCATATGACAACCCCAGCATGTGCCCTTACTGACTGACTGGGGCATGCAAGAACCATACGACCTGACCCAGTTACTCAAGCAAGATAGCCCATGACCTCACCCACCACACAGGACATTGGGCCGCATTACAAGACACTTTTGCTTCTGACATTATCTATTTCCAAAGGTCAAAGAGGGGGTCAATCGGGTTCTAATGAGTGTTTCTACAGGTCCATGGTACAGAGGAAGGGTCACACTACCACCGGGGTCATAGAACTACTCCTGGAAATGCCCCAAACTCCTATGAAAGCCTTGTCAAATATGTGTTTCTTTAGGCTCATGGTACAGAGGAAGGCCCAAACCACCACCAGGGTCATAGAACTACTCCTGGAAATGCCCCAAACTCCTATGAAAGCCTTGTCAAATATGTGTTTCTTTAGGCTCATGGTACAGAGGAAGGGCCAAACCACCACCTGGGTCATAAAACTACTAATGGAAATGCCCACAACTCCTACAAAAACCTTGTCAGATGCGTGTTTCTTTAGGTTCATGGTACAGAGGAAGGGTCACACTACAACCAGGGTCATAGAACTACTCCTGGAAATGCTCACAACTCCCACAAAAACCTTGTCAAATGTGTGTACAGAGGAAGGGTCACACTACCACCAGGGTCATAGAACTACTCCTGGAAATGCCCACAACTCCTAAGAAAGCCTTGTGTTCTTGGGCGATGGAATATCTTATAATACAACCTACTGCCCCACACAGACAACACGCCCTTCCCCACCTGAGGCTCCAGCTCCTTCTTGAGATCCACGACCCTGGAGTACACGCTGACCACCCTCTCAAGCGCCATCTCCCCACACCGGATGATGACCTGCACCTCCGTCTGTGGCCGCAGCGAGACCTCCACCAGCGGCTCAAGCTTCCCGTGTTGCTGCACAAGCTCGTCGTACCTGAGGATACCGACACTTACTTAATGGGCATAGAGAGGGTTGTATTTATATAGCTCATCTACTCTCTCCCTTCCTTCTTCATCTACTTGTTTAACATCATTATTTTCCCTAAAGGTGATGGCATGGATGTAGACAGGCTTGTATATAAATAGCTCATCTACTGTCTCCCTCCCTTCTTCTTCTACTTGTTTAACGTCCTTATAGTTCATAAAGGTGCAGGTAAACACTTAATGGATGTAGAGGCTTGTATTTTTAGCTCATCTAGTCCCTCTCTTCCTTCTTCTTCTACTTGTTTAATGTCCTTATTTTACGTAAAGGTGCAGGTAAACACTTAATGGATGTAGATAGGCTTGTATTTTTAGCTTATCTAGTCCCTCTCTTCCTTCTTCTTCTACTTGTTTAATGTCCTTATTTTACGTAAAGGTGCAGGTAAACACTTAATGGATGTAGATAGGCTTGTATTTTTAGCTTATCAATTTCCTCTCTTCCTTTTTCTTCTACTTGTTTAATGTCCTTATTTTCCGTAAAGGTGCAGGTAAACACTTAATGGATGTAGATAGGCTTGTATTTTTAGCTTATCAATTTCCTCTCTTCCTTCTTCTTCTACTTGTTTAATGTTCTTATTTTCCGTAAAGGTGCTGGTAAACACTTAATGGATGTAGATGGGCTTGTATTTTTAGCTTATCTAGTCCCTCTCTTCCTTCTTCTTCTACTTGTTTAATGTCCTTATTTTACGTAAAGGTGCAGGTAAACACTTAATGGATGTAGAGGCTTGTATTTTTAGCTTATCAAGTCCCTCTCTCTCTTTTTCTTCTAGTTTAATGTCCCTATTTTCCATAAAGGTGCTGGCAAACACTTAATGGATGTAGATAGGCTTGTATTTTTAGCTTATCTAGTCCCTCTCTTCCTTCTTCTTCTACTTGTTTAATGTCCTTATTTTCCGTAAAGGTGCAGGTAAACACTTAATGGATGTAGATAGGCTTGTATTTTTAGCTTATCAATTTCCTCTCTTCCTTCTTCTTCTACTTGTTTAATGTCCTTATTTTACGTACAGGTGCTGGTAAACACTTAATGGATGTAGATAGGCTTGTATTTTTAGCTCATCTAGTCCCTCTCTCTCTCTCTTTCTCTCCCGTTTAATCTCCTTATTTTCCCTTAAGGGTTTGGACAGGCTATGAATCTCTCTTTCTCTCACCTAATTTAAAAGGGAGTCTTCACACACCTAGTACTTCAAACTCAACTAATCCCCCTTGGACTCATATTTTTTTATCATTTTTTCTTGGTATTATTATTTTTCCCAATTTTTTTCCCTTTGTGTTGTTATTTCTTCCTTTTTTTCTTTGTATTTTTCTTTGTATCATGTATTATCCTATTTTTCCCTATTATTTTCCCTGGTGTTATGACTCACCTCTTGGGCCGCACATCCTGGTTCATGTAGTACCGGATGAAGGCTCGCTCGGCATTCTCCCGCTCCTCTGGGCTGATCATCGCGCCACCGTTCAGTCGCTGGATCCGCCACAGCCGCGCGATGGTCAGCTGTCGTCGCTCATCGTCCTTGTAGTCCTGTGGCGAACGGAATGTTTGTGGGTCAGACGGAAGTGTTGTTTGTTACTTAATTTGACGTTCATTTCAGTTTTAAGAGGTTTTAGGATGTGTTGTGCAAGTTTTTAGTCCTTTATGTTGCTTGTGATACATTCTTCATCTTCAGTAGGCAAAGCATTAGTCCTGTTTACTCTTTGTGGATTTCCCTCCACACCGAAAGACAACACTCGCCAGGCCTCCATCATCTCACCTCATAGAGTGGACACTGCTGAAGCCGGAGCTCGGACAGTTTGGGGAAGAGATTGACCAGGTCCACCGAATCCCAGGAGCAGATCTTGGTGCTGTTGAGGGACAGATATTTGAGGCTTGGGAAGAACTCGTGATAGCGCCCTCCCTCCTTCAGCTCGCTCAGGGGACACTCGGCGAGGACCAGCACCTCCAGGTAAGGGAACATCTGGCCCAGCGCTTCAATCTGTGGCACAAACATGGTGTCAGCTAAGGTGGTAGATGGTGCTCTGATATAGGAAGGCATAACTGGAGGTGGGATACAGTTTAGCATACAATATAGATACATTATTCTGGCCCAAAGCTTCAATCTATGGCACAAACATGGTGTCAGCTGAGGTGGTAGATGGTGCTCTTATACAGGAAGGCATAGCTGAAGATTGAGTACAGTTTAGCATACGCAATACAGATACATTATTCTAGGACCAAAATTCACTTGTCCAATGCGATTCTACAAGAGTGAGATTATAAAATGAGGTAGATATTCAATTACAGGACAGTTCTCTACACTAAAATAATACATGTAGGTTTTATATAATGCTTCACTTCTTGATACATTATTCTGGGACCAAAATTCACTTGTCCAATGCGATTCTACAAGAGTGAGATTCTAAAACGAGGTAGAATAATTGATTACAGGACAATTCTCTACACTGGAACGAGACAAACTAAGTAGAACAACAGGTTACAGGATAGTTCTTTACACTGGAACAAGACATACAGGTTTCTGGAGTGGAGCTGGACAGATGGGTCATGGAACAGAGTGAATGAACTGAGACAGGAGTGAGGCAGATTTAGCAAGACAAGGGTACAGTGTCCTAGCGGGGAGGAGGTGGAGGAGGAGGTGGATCTGGAGTGGATAAGGACAGAACATAATGAATTCCAGATGGACAGACAAATGGAAGAGTGAATGAACTGAGACAAGAAGAGTGAGACAGATTTAGCAAGATATGGGTACAGTGTCCTAGCTGGGAGGAGGTGGAGGAGGAGGAACCACGACGCACCTCTGACCAGTCCGAGCTCGGGTTGTTGTTGAAGTGGATGCGGCAGACGGAGCTGTATCGCTTGGCCTTGGGGCGCTCCACTTTGGTGTAGCCGTTCTTACAGAGGTGCAGCTCCTCCACCCTAAGGACACAGGCTGGGATAAGTCACCCCGCACACCAGCACCCAAACTACACATGATACAGAAGAACAAGACGAACTTCAGCGATAACAAAGGTGATGAATGAGGATGTATCAGATGTCAGGGTGGGAAGTCACTCCACACGCAGAATGAGGATGATCAACTGCCGTGTAAAATGAGAAAGTGTTGCAGTGAGATGAGAGGAAAATCTACTCTGCAAACAGAATGATTTTGCACATTAAAGAAACAACCACAATTCTACTTCGCAAACTGAATAAGACACAGCAATTAAAAGACTACCACAAAACGTAACAAGATCGAAAGTCCGGATCGACATTGCAGTTACGTGACAAAACACAACTATACTAACTTAGACAATTTTGCGGATCAACAAAACCACCACTTTCTAAAACATAACAAGATCGATAATCCGGAACAACATTAAAGTTAGATGACAAAACACAACTATACTAACTTAAAGTGATTTTGCGTATGAACAAAACCACCACTTTCTAAAACGTAACAAGATCGAAAGTGCGGACAACTCCTCACCGCGGGGCATTCTCCAGCAGGATATGGACGTCCTTCCAGGGGAGCTGTGTGCCGTTGAGGACCAAGCGCGTGAGGTTGGTCAAACTCACCACCTCCGTCGGGTCAGCTATGGGGCTCTCGAAGCAGTTGTAGCTCAGGTTAAGGAATCCAAGGCCCGGCAGGTGACGTAGGATCTTGAACACCTGGGGATGGAAGGATTTGGGTGCTGTAGAAAGGGGATCCGATTCCTTTTTGTGTGTGTTTAAGGATGTGCTCCAATCCTCTATCCTGTCATTTATGGGATTGTCTACTCTATAGCTATACGCATTTGTTTACGGTGATGGAAGAGGGTTAAAGAGGAAAATAAATGATGATAAAAAAGCCCATTCATTTTATCGTTGTGCATTTTACGGTAAACAAAAGCAACTCAAAAATAGCAAAAAAACATAAAAGCCATCAAGATTTTGTTTTTACAGTAACAGAAGACCTCGAAAAAAAGTAAATAAATAAATAAATAAAATAAAATAAACGAAAAAAAATCCCAATACGTTAACAGCTGAGTTTAGGGGCCGTATTACGAGTCCAATCCGAGAAATTACAGGTCCCTATAGAGTTTGGGATGAGCAACTCTACAGGAACCCAAAATTTCTTGGATTCAACTTCTAATACAACCCCTAAATTGCCCTCTGATTGGACCTGAAACTTCTTGGATTCAACTTCTAATATGGCCCCTAAATTGCCCTCTGATTGGACCTGAAACTTCTTGGATTCAACTTCTAATACGACCCCCAAATCGCCCTCTGATTGGACCTGAAACTTCTTGGATTCAACTTCTAATACGGCCCCTAAATTGCCCTCTGATTGGACCTGGAACTTCTTGGATTCAACTTCTAATATGGCCCCTAAATTGCCCTCTGATTGGACCTGAAACTTCCTGGATTCAACTTCTAATACGATCCTTTAACTGCCCTCTGATTGGACCTGAAACTCCCGGATTCGACTTCAATGGCCCATAGAGAGACATGTCCCCCTTGAAGCAGAATGACACGAAAGACAGAGAAGGAGATCACAGTAGCCGACATCCACCTCCTCCCACGCTACGCAATGGGTGCTGGATTCTGCATTTCACTCTTGATTAACAGATTCAACTGTGAGTGTATGCAGCCTCCTTTTACGATATTAAGACACCACAAGTCTCTCTTAAAGTAGAAAGCATGAAAGACAGAAATCATTGTTAACTTATCCTGTATATTAAGTGATTCTATTCATCTGGGTCGCCTGGGACATTCTAAGCCTCATTCTCCCTTAACCCAGTAGCAGCAACGGGCCAAATTTGTAGCTTTACCATGTAGCAGCGACGGGTCAAATTTGTAGCTTTACCATGTAGCAGCGACGGGTCAAATTTGTAGCTTTACCATGTAGCAGCGATGGGCCAAATTTGTAGCTTTACCATGTAGCAGCGACGGGTCAAATTTGTAGCTTTACCATGCAGCAGAGACGGGTCAAATTTGTAGCTTTACCATGTAGCAGCGACGGGCCAAATTTGTGCCGTGATATAAACCCCCAAAAATAGTGCAGAAATGTATTAAAGATCACAAATTCAATAGCCTATCCACCATCACCCACCTCCTTCCACTCCTTAAGCTTGTTTCTTGATAGGTCCAACTCCCGCACGCCCTCACACTTCCGCTCCACCTCCTCCTCATCACCAGCGTTCTCGATCTCACACTCGGACAGGATGAGGACCGAGGGGAGACGCTGCCGCCCGTTGCGTTTGAGGGTGAGGGCCACGCATGCCACCTCGGTCACCTGGGCGTCAGGGCACACATCCCCGTACTTCAGGTCCACCGCCTCGGGTAAGCTGGGCATCTTGCTGTGGGGGGAGGGAGAGGAAAGGATGTAGATGGGTGTGATTCTAGACTTTTGGGGAGTGGGAAGATACAGACCAAGGGCTATAAAAACTAGGGATAGGGTGGGTTTTTTTTTCTGTTTTTGAGGACACAGATCGAGCTTAAAAAAAATAAATAAATAAAATAAAAAAATAAGTATATAGTTTTCATAAATATTCAAAACTCCGCCATCATAATGCGTCATAATCTCTCGCTCTGTAAGTCATATGAATCACTCCACAAGCATCACTTTCCAGTACGTATCCACAGCGTAATTTCTTCTCTTTATACGAATACAAATTTGGAAGGTTAATGCAAGTAGGTGAATATATGAACAACTCTCCCTGATGATTCCCTTAACCTGTCCACTGCAATAGGCATGGATTTCGCCTTCACTGGTAGCCTGGTAACACACACTCCCAGGTCTTTCTCTGCCTCTGTGGTGGATAGTGGAGTGTTTCCCATGTGGTATTGGTGTGCTGGGTATCCCTTCACTGGTAGCCTGGTAACATACACTCCCAGGTCTTTCTCTGCCTCTGTGGTGGATAGTGGAGTGTTTCCCATGTGGTATTGGTGTGCTGGATATCCCTTCACTGGTAGCCTGGTCACATATACTCCCAGGTCTTTCTCTGCCTCTGTGGTGGATAGTGGAGTGTTTCCCATGTGGTATTGGTGTGCTGGATATCCCTTCACTGGTAGCCTGGTCACATATACTCCCAGGTCTTTCTCTGCCTCTGTGGTGGATAGGTGGGAGTGTTGTGTGGGTGTG
The DNA here is from genome assembly GCF_024679095.1 of Eriocheir sinensis. Taxonomy (NCBI): domain Eukaryota; kingdom Metazoa; phylum Arthropoda; class Malacostraca; order Decapoda; family Varunidae; genus Eriocheir; species Eriocheir sinensis. Next base: position 1,239,260 of record NC_066567.1, on the reverse strand, counting down.
GTATGGGTTCCTTCACTGGTAGCCTGGTCACATATACTCTGCCTCTGTGGTTAGCCTGGTCACATATACTCCCAGGTCTTTAGTTAAGGGGTTAATTCTTCTTATATTGAAAGTCCTGCATCTAAGTTATTTATTATGATTTGAGTGACAGTGACCTAACCTGCATGGCTGTGTTAAATCTAGCTCTTGACACTCTTCTCTTCCAGCATCTCACAGGCCTTGACACAGCAGCCAGGCTCATGCACTAGGGACAGAATCATAGGGTAGGAGGTCCTCACAGTACATAATCCACAGTCAAGGGGTTAAGGACACTCTTCCGGCATGTGTTATGGGTGGGGACAGGAGGGAAAGGGAAGGGCTGTAACGTCACACCTCACTAACCTACCAACACAAAGACAGCTGATTTGGGTACATGCCGAGACTATCAATTAAGACACATTCCACGGTGCTCCTCATTCACTCCCTCATTAACGAACCCAATTACCACTGCATGAATGGAGGTTATAATGGTGGATAATAACCTTGTGTTCCTTTGTTTTGTAGTTTTTAAAGAACCAATTTGTCGCGGTTCAGTCATTTGTTCATCAGTTATCACCCTCATTAGCTGCATCCTGTCCTTCCTTCATCCTCTGTTGCTTGGTGGTTTGGAAAATGTTTGGAAAGTTTCGTTTAGTAGTCGCAACATCTGTGGTCATATGCCGGAGAGAGACAGGAGGGGAAGGAATTATAGGAGAAGGGAACAGACCCCAGGAGACGGGACACAACCCCCGATTAATACCTGGTACCCATTCACTGCTGGGTGGACAGGGGCGTAGGGTATCGGAAAAGCCGCCCAAATTTTTCAACTCCGCCTTGATGATTTGGGTTTCAACGCTTCTTTTTTGGGGTCGAGTTGTGGAGTTAAAACCTTTTCTTATGGGTTTACTAGAGGTTCATTTTAGTGTGGTTATTCATATGGTCATCCTGTGTTGCTTGGTGATTTGGGTTTCAATGCTTCTTTTTGGGGTCGAGTTGTGGAGTTAAAACCTTTTGTTATGGGTTTACTTGAGGTTCATTTTAGTGTGGTTATTCATATGGTCATCCTGTGTTGCTTGGTGATTTGGGTTTCAATGTTATTCATATGGTCATCCTGTGTTGCTTGGTGATTTGGGTTTCAATGCTTCTTTTTGGGGTCGAGTTGTGGAGTTAAAACCTTTTCTTATGGGTTTACTTGAGGCTTATTTCAGTGTGTTTTTTCACTTCGGTGGTTTATCTTCAACCCTCCATCTTTTTTATTTTTTTTATTACTCCAGTCAAGATGTGAAATAAAAACTAACTAACTATCATTTTTACTTATACAAGCTTCACTATCTCATTCCTCTAATCTGTATCCTGTCCTCTCTCTCTCTCTCTCTCTCTCTCTCTCTCTCTGATTTCATTCATGCCAAGAAGTGGAGTTAAAACCTTCTATATTATGCCTACTATCACTAACATGCCATTCACTAACTCTATATTACTACTCTATTATCTGCAACTTGTCTTTAAATTGTCCTTAAATAATTTTCTTTCTTTATCTTTTCTTTCTTTTTTTCATTAATGTCTGCAATGAGTCAGTCAGTTAGTCTCATTCATTCATTCTGTTCATCTCTCTCTCTCTCTCTCTCTCTCTCTCTCTCTCTCTCTCTCTCTCTTAACTAACAAATAAATGAACAAAGAAAATCCATAACCAAGAGACTCGTAAATAAATAAAATTACATCACTGCTCAATAGAGAGGTAATTCTGGGCCCATTATCTCCCTTATCTCCCTCGCTGATAAGGAAGAGACAGACAAACAAGATTATACCTGAAGAAGCTCCCTCATACATAACCCTTCCCTTGGGCCATGAATGAGATTGACAACACAAACACAACACAACACTAGAACACAAAATATACACACCATTCCCTGTTGTCTTGCTGTCTATTGGTAAGTTGTGTTCTAGTGCTCCTTGTGTTGAGTTTAATGTGTTGCAACCCCTTCCCCTTTAACCATGAATGTGAGGTTGACAACACATTCAACACAAGGAACACTAGGAACACAACACATCATTAGACAGAACACTACATACACACAACACACATTATATAGAACACATTTAACCCTTCCCTTAGGCCAAGAATGAGAGGTTGGCAACACAAACACAACACACAGAACACTAGAACACAACACATCATTAGACAGCAACGCAATACTACACACACACAACACACTACAGAACACATAACCCTTCCCTTAGGCCAAGAATGAGAGGTTGGCAACACAAACACAACACACAGAACACTAGAACACAACACATCATTAGACAGCAACGCAATACTACACACACACAACACACTATAGAACACATACCCCTTCCCCTTTAGCCATGAATGAGAGGTCGGCAACACAAACACAACACACAGAACACTAGAACACAACACATCATTAGACAGCAACGCAATACTACACACACACAACACACTATAGAACACATACCCCTTCCTCTTTAGCCATGAATGAGAGGTTGGCAACACATGCAACACAAGGAACACTAGAACACAACACATCATTAGACAGCAACGCAATACTACACACACACAACACACTATAGAACACATACCCCTTCCCCTTTAGCCATGAATGAGAGGTTGGCAACACATGCAACACAAGGAACACTAGAACACAACATACCATCATTAGACAGCAAACCGGAACACCACATACACAACACAAAACACAGAACACTACAACACTTCACAACACTAACACATGTAAAACAACCAACACACACACACACACAACACTACAACACACCAGACAACACTAGAACACGGGGACACATACCATCACACTAACCAGCAACACTTAGACATGCAACAGGACAATCAATTATTTACGCAACACACGTCTTCCTTATCAACACACCATCAGAGAGACTAGACAAAGAGAGAAAGAAAGAAGGGAAGGACAGCAACACAACAGCCTCGAAAGCAACACAAAACACATGTAACACAGCCATTCACAACACACAGCAACACATTAAACAAAGAAAGAGAGATGGGTGGGAGAGTTAGAGATTGTCAGTCATGAATTTCCAAGAACAGCAACATAACAACCTCGATAGCAACACAACCATTCACACAACACACAGCAACACAAACAAAGGAAGGATAGTTAGATAGTGTCACAAAACTCTAAGGACAGCAACACAACAGCCTCCCTCTTCTGGCAGTAACACAAACATTCACAACACACAGCAACACAAAGAAAGGATAGATAGTCACAAAACTCTAAGGACAGCAACACAACAGCCTCCCTCTTCTGACAGCAACACAGCTTTAATTAACAGACAGTAGCAACACTCGTATATACAACACAAATACCCGTAGAAACAAACACTACAAGAATGAAACGCGTATATTATGAACCCACAAGGAAACTGGAACATTTGACCCCCAATTACGATAGATAGATAGATATTAAGAAACACACACAGCAACACATACACCACTCACAGCAACACAACACCATAGACTTTAATTATAAGGAACTCAATGATATGAATGAAGAGAGTAACTTTGACCTCGTTAACAAAGCAATAACATGACAAGACCAGGGATGCTATGCTCAATCTACCCTCTCACACTATCAATTAACTCCAGTCCACGATAATTAGAGGTATATTAAGACCCAGGAATGTCAGAAGATGTATTTAGCGATGGAATAGAAGCATGTTGGTCGTTATTTCTCGTTAAACTCGTTATGCAGTCTCACGGATACCACAAACCGCTCAAGAAATTCCTTTATATTAACTATTTTTACGATGTTACAAGTGATTAGGATAGACAATTTATGATAGAGGAGGTTGATGAGTGTATTTTCAGCTGATCTTCAATTGTTAGAGTCTGGGAATGCTTAAATTAATTCGTTATTGCACAAGGAAACCACAAACCGCTCAAGAAATTCCTTTATATTAACTATTTTTACGATGTTACAAGTGATTAGGATAGACGATTTATGATAGAGGAGGTTGATAAGTGTATTTTCAGCTGATCTTCAATTGTTAGAGTCTGGGAATGCTTAAATTAAATCGTTATTGCACAAGGAAACCACAAAACGCCCAAGAAATTCCTTTACATTAACTCATTTCACGATGTTACAAGTGATTAGCTTAGACAATTAGTTACAGAGGAGGTTGATGAGTGTATTTTCAGCTTATCTTCAATTGTTAGAGTCTGGGAATGCTTAAATTAATTCGTTATTGCACAAGGAAACCGTTACTGTCCGTTCCCAGCCCAACCTTCCCTCCCAAGCACTTCAAACATGGACCCAATTTATGAGCTCCATAGACTTACTACGCCCTACACAAGCCACTCAGACACGCACAAGGGATATACGCTGCACTTGACACTAACAGACACAAAAGCCACACAAGATAAAACCAGTAACAAGCCAAAAAGAAAAGCTCATCTCTCCCTCCTCACAACCACCAACACCCATCCTGCCCTCCCATCCCTTAGGTCTATGGGTTAAGGGCTTCAGGGTAATGGTTAACACTCACCACACTCATATACGTGAAGTTACAGGTTAATAAAACGCTCCTCACTGGACAACGGGGTGAGCCTGCGTAGTACTAGTATAAATTTTGCCACTTGGAACCTTGTAACAGCTGGAGGTCATTGGCAGAAGTCACCACGCACTCCTATTTCTCAGCCTTATTTCTCTATGTTCTCGGCTTTTACACGGCCTATGGGGGTTAGTAAGTGGAGTTTAGGGTTTAATTGTTGTGGTGTGGATATGTAAGACGGTTATTTAGTGCATGAGAGGTAAATTCAGCCTTTCAATAGTTGTGGTACATCGATAGAAGTCACCACGCACTCATTTCTCAGCCTTATTTCTCTATGTTCTCGGCTTTTACACGGCCTATGGGGGTTAGTAAGTGGAGTTTAGGGTTTAATTGTTGTGGTGTGGGTGTATAAGACGGTTATTTAGTGCATGAGAGGTAAATTCAGCCTTTCAATAGTTGTGGTACATTGTTACAAGTCACCACGCACTCATTTCTCAGCCTTATTTCTCTATGTTCTCGGCTTTTACACGGCTTATGGGGGTTAGTAAGTGGAGTTTAGGCTTTAATTGTTGTGGTGTGGGTGTGTAAGACGGTTATTTAGTGCATGAGAGGTAAATTCAGCCTTTCAATAGTTGTGGTACATTGATAGAAGTCACCACGCACTCATTTCTCAGCCTTATTTCTCTATGTTCTCGCTTATTACACTACTTATGGTGCTTCCTAGGTGGAGTTTATGCTTTAATGGTTGTTTTGTATGTGTGTAAAAAGGTTATTTAGTCCAAGGGATATAAATTTAGTCACATAAAACCGATCAACAGCTGGGGGCATTGATGTATAAGTCACCACGCACTCCTATTTCTCCTTATTTATCTATTTTCTCGCTTATTACACTACTTATGGTGCTTACTAGGTGGAGTTTAGGCTTTAATGGTTGTGTTGAATGTGTGTAAGAGGGTTATGGAGTCTTATTTCAGGTTTAAATAGGGAAAATAAGAGACGGTGTGGTAGTCCCCCATATCCTATTCACACCTTCATTTTTTCAATAATTCCACCATCACAGGTATTAAGATGATTACTATGTTAATGTAAGACTCTGATAGTTAAGATTCACGTGTCTAGAGTATTGGCAGAGTCTTATTTTAGGTTTCAAGAGGAAAAATGTGGAAGCCAATGGCAGTCCGCGCGGAGACGCCACCACGGGGAGTTCCACCACTTGGCTTTCTTTGTTATGGCTTTTATATCCACAAATGATTAGGGAAAATAAGCACAGTGAGGAGAGTATCGGCCTGGAGTGCCTTGTTAACGCTAGGAGGCCGTATGGATCACTGACAAAGAAAGAAAGAAAGGGGAGGGGAGGAGACAACGTTGCCATATTATCGTACCCGGAGCATCAGATATCCCGGCTTCTCACCCTTTAAATATCACCAGGAAACAAGAATAATTTACCATTTCAAGGACAATAACATAAAAAGCCAGTTATTGAGGCACATGACAGCTTTTGGGTTGGAAATCGGGAAATATGAGAAACTGAGTACGTCAATCTGGCACGGTTGAGAGGAGGTGTATCAACGTTGCCAGATTCTCGTACTCGGAGCGTCATATATCCCGGCTTCTCACCTTTTAAATATCACCAGGAAACAAGAAAAATTAACCATTTCAAGGATAACAACATAAAAAGCCAGTTATTGAGCCACAGGAGACAGCTTTTGGGTTGGAAATCGGGAAATATGATAAAATTAGTATGACAATCTGGCAACGTTGGGAGGAGGTGGTGTGCCTCTGTTTACAAATATGGCTGTTGCGTCCTCTTGCCCTCCTCCCTGCTTCCCTATCCACACCCTCATACACACCATATACAGCCTCTTCTGGTCATAATTAAAGCTTAAATACCCAATAGAGTTAATTTTCTTCAGTATTCAAAGCAGGGAGAGTGTCCATCCACCCTGTAAATAGTCAATATCATGTGGTGCATTGTGAGGATGGAAGAGCCGTCACCAGAACAGCTGATTGCAGACGAAATTTTCTGGTTGACATCAATTATTAAACCAGAGAAAGCTTGTGCGTCTCTTTCTCGGAGGGATAAAGCACCAGTCTGCCATGATGAATAACACAGTGCCTCTAGGGTGTATATCAACCTGCTATTGAGTAGAATATTGATGTGAGAAGGCAATGTCAGACAACCATATATCAACCACAACCCCTTCCTGGAGGTGCCGTGAATGTCTTTAATATTTCACTATAGTAACCATTTCGTGACCACCCAGCGTACTGCAACCAAGCACGAATGATGAAAGAGATACCAGAGAGTTACCGGAGTACACTAAAACCCCCGAACAACACATTTAAACCCCAGGCAAAAACTACGTGTAATTTCCCTCAATATCAAGTCATAGAGGTGCCATAGACGCCTTTAATATTTCACTAGTTAACCCTTTCATGGCCACCCTGCGTTCTGTAACCAAGCACGAATGATGAAAGAGATACCAGAGAGTTACCGGAGTACACTAAAACCCTGAACAGCACATTTAAACCCCAGGCAACAAGTACTCATTCGTGTGATTTCCTTCAACACCAAGCACTTGAGAGTTGCCTATTTCTGGCAGTGGAGTTTTAGGCCTTCCCAGCACTCCCAGTAAGACAATCACGATGCTGAGAGGTGTACTGAGACCCGCTGTACAGTTGACCAGTAGATACGCCCCCCCTCGGCCCCCCAGCTACTCTTTCTGCCTCAGGGAAAAGGAGAAAGCAAGGACCATAGCGGCCAGTCTGCGCTGGTTGAGTCAAGTGGGAGGTTCAGGCAGCATGATCTTCAGACAGGTATTGTATTTTTTGGTCATTTTTAAGGTGTTTAGGGTGACAGGTGACTGGTGTTTGGTGGGTATGTGCAGGGCGGGTGTTTGGTTGTGTGTGGGTGATGTGTATTGGTTGGGGTTGACGTATGTATTGGTGTTTGGCATATATGAATGTTTGATGAGAAGTTTTTATGTGGTTTTTACGGTTTTTGTGTTGTTTTGTGTTGATATTAGTGTTGTAATGTATTAACACACACACACACACACACACACACACACAATAGGCCTAACTTGACAAAAAAATATACAGGACATTGACAACCAACTTTTTTTTTCTCTAGTATCGATAGTTCTGTTTCTAAAGTTAGCAGTAGAAATAGTAGTAGTAGTAGTAGTAGTAGTAGTAGTAGTTCGTATATTCTTTTAAGTAAGCATAATTAGGTTACCTACTAGGTTATATTAAGTTAGAGAGTAGTAAAAAGGTATATTTATAGTAGTAGTAGTAGTAGTAGAAGTAGTAGTAGTAGTAGTAGTAGTAGTAGTAGAATTAGTAGTAGTAGTAGTAGTAGAAGTAGAAGTAGTAGTAGGTAGTAGTAGTAATAGTACCGGTAGTAGTAGTAGCAGTAGTAGTAGTAGCAGTAGTAGTTGTAGTAGTAGTAGTAGTAGTAGAAGTAGAAGTAGTAGCAGGTAGTAGTAGTAGTAGTAGTAGTAGTAGTAGTAGTAACACACCAACGCAGTATAGCCGGCAGGAAGAAGGTCACAGAAGCATTCCTATTCACACTATCCCCTGAAAGCATAGCGTAGCATGACAAGCATTTTTTTTTTGTCATGGTGAGCGAAGGCAAGCAAAAGTAAACAAAGGGATTGGTGATGACATTGGTGGTGTGGGTGGTGATGTAGACGAGGACAGATGGTTGGGTGGTGATGTGGGTCAGGATTAGCACTATCAGACTTTCCCATCAAGATATCCCATCAAGATACACAACCAGCCTGTCAGATAAAGGGAAGGACGTAACATTTTGACAGGTGAACGATGCATTTTGGTTACGTCATAATGAATTTCCTGTCCTTAGAGCCCTCGGTGCCAGATTGTCGTACTTGGATCATCGCATTTGTAATTTTCGTGCCCTTAAACTGTCATACTCCCACATATAACGATAGGATGTTAAGGTTATCGTTGAAAGTATTAATTACCGATGTTTTTATAATGTTCATCTATATATATTATACTGTCATAAGGTATTTCCCGTCCCAAGTTATCGTACTTAGATCATCGCATTTGTAGTTTTCATGCCCTTAAACTGTCATACTCCCACATATAACGATAGGAAGTTAAGGTTATCGTTGAAAATATTAATTACCGATGTTTTTATAATGTTCATCTTTGCTGTCATGAAGTATTTCCCGTCCCTAGAGCCCTCGGTGCCAAGTTATCGTACTTATAGATCATCGCATTTATAATTTTCATGCCCTTAAACTGCCATATCCCCCATAATATTTCCCGTCCCAAGTTATCGTACTTAGATCATCGCATTTATAATTTTCATGCCCTTAAACTGTCATACCCACACATATAACGATAGGAAGTTAAGGTTATTATTGAAACTATTAATTGCTGATGTTTTGTGATGGTTAATTTAATTACGGGTGAGAAAGAAGAAAATATAATGCCTTGAGTACGATAACTTGGCAACATAGCTCGTAACCTCTCCAAAATACAGTGTTTATCTTTACTGTTTACATAATTACATACTTTTTTGTACGACGTGTTAAATTAAGTTAAAAGGAGCGATATTTGATGAAACGGTAGATGAAGATAATTATTAATGACGCACGATAGCAAAGATATTTATAGAAGAAAATGACCTTATATATTGGACGTGACATGAAATAAAAATGCTCTGTGTGTGTGTGTGTGTGTGTGTGTGTGTGTGTGTGTGTTCTGAATGCGATTGGATTGAACTAGATAAAGAAAAAGAAGAAATCGATAAAACCCCTTAGTACCTCCCCCCCCAACACACACACACGAACACACACCTCTCTCTCTCTCTCTCTCTCTCTGCACGCAAGCAATGACTCTCCTCTTTTGTTTGTTTGAATTTCCATTAACGTGCCCTTCCCTTCCTCCCTCCTCCTCCTCTTCCTCCTCTTCCTCTTCTTCCTCTTCTTCTTCTTCCTCCTCCTCCTCCTATTCCTCTTCTTCTTCCTTCCTCCTCCTCCTCCTCTTCCTCCTCCTCCTCCTCTTCCTCTTCATCCTCTTCCTCCTCCTCCTCCTCCTCTTCCTCTTCTTCCTCTTCTTCTTCCTCCTCCTCCTCCTGGAACTATATATTTTTTCTATTGTCATGGTAGAAGACTTCAAATTCTTTCCATTATTTTCTTTCTCTCTCGCCTTCCTGTACCTGTTCAATTTCTTTGCTTCCTTTTTGTTTATGTTTTTGTAATGTTATTTTTTTGTTATTTACTCTTTATTTTGTTACCTTGGCCGTTATTGAAGTTAGGCTATCAAGGTTAAATCTGTCATTCTTCTTCTTCTTCTTCTTCTTCTTCTTCTTCTTCTTCTTCTTCTTCTTCTTCTTCTTCTTCGTGTTCTATATGGTCGTCTCTCTCTCTCTCTCTCTCTCTCTCTCTCTCTCTCGGCATCAGTCAACGTTGTACTTTATGAGGACCGTTTTTCTTTCTTCTTTTTTTTCCTTTTCCATTTTCTTTCTTTCTTCTTGGAGTAATTTTCCGTTATATAGACTTTATGGGTTATGATTCTCTCTCTCTCTCTCTCTCTCTCTCTCTCTCTCTCTCTCTCTCTCTCTCTCTCTCTCTCTCTCTTTGTATTTGTCTGTCCCGGAAATGTGTTGCATGCATGTGAGAGAGAGAGAGAGAGAGAGAGAGAGAGAGAGAGAGAGAGAGAGAGAGAGAGAGAGAGAGAAGCGTAACTCTCATGGTCTAAAAAAAAATACACAATCCAGTACACACACACACACACACACACACACACACACACACACCATGACACAAATAACGCAATAATTACTCTTAATAATACTCTTCATGCGTAAGAGAGAGAGAGAGAGAGAGATCGCATGCTAATATTATAACATTGTGGGGGGGTAGGGGGGGGATGGGACGTGTTGGTGGTGATGGTGATGGTGGTGATGGTAATGGTTGTGGTTGGTGGTGGTGATGGTGGTGGTGGTGGTGGTGGTGATGGTGGTGGTGATGGTGGTGGTGGTGGTGATGAAGATTGATAAAAGAGGAAAGGTCAGAATTGGGTCAGAATGGAATGTCGAGAGAGAGAGAGAGAGAGAGAGAGAGAGAGAGAGAGAGAGAGAGAGCAATTTAGATAGAGAAGATTACCAGGAAGGAAAAATAAAAAAAAAGTCGTATTGTGAATTTTAAAACCTTTCTATCATTTCTTTCATTATTATTTTCCTAGAATCTGATTGCACGTTCATATCTATTCTGGTATTTATTGACATTATAGTTCATGCATCCTACAAAATGATTTTCGTACGATATATCAAGATTCATATATATTACAGTACATTTCCTGGTATTAGATTCATCTTTTTATATTTTTCCTTTTAATTATTTGATCTGTCTTCATGTATAACTCCTGTATTGTTCTCTAATACCTTTTATTCAGCTATTTACTCCGACCATATTTATTTTGCAACATTTTCCTGGTATTAATTCACCTTCCCATATTTTTCCTTTTAATTTTTTGCCTTGTGTGTTACCTTGTGTTCTGTCTTCATATATAACTCATGTAATATCCTCTAATTCCTTTTATTCATTAACTTATTCGTTCCATAAGTTCTAGGGGTGTCATTTTTAGTTGGTAATAGACAGGGGAAGATGTTGTACCCTCCTTTCTCATTTATTTATAGATTAATTCATTTTTATTCCGCTCTTAAATTTCTAGAGGTGTCATTTTTTAGTTGGTAATAGACAGGAGAATATATTATACTTTCCCTTTTCATTTATTTATAGATTAATTTATTTTTATTTCCCACATAAGTTTCTAGGGGTGTCATTTTTAGTTGGTAATAGACAGGAGAATATATTATACTTTCCTTTTTCATTTATTTATAGATTAATTTATTTTTATTTCCCACATAAGTTTCTAGAGGTGTCATTTTTTAGTTGGTAATAGACAGGAGAATATATTATACTTTCCTTTTTCATTCATTTATAGATTAATTTATTTATATATCTCCCACAAGTCTTATATATTGGGCTATAAGCTATTCACTTCTTTTAATAGACACAAGAATACGCTGAGTGCCTTTCTCCTTGTTAGTCTTTTGTTTTATAATTAAGTGCTCGTGTGATTAGATAGCAAGGTATGAACGTGCTGGCCAGGTAAGCGCTTGGTCACCTGTCGGAAAGCACGTAGACACACACACACACACACACACACACACACACACACACACACACACACACACACACACACCTCCACTGATGATGATGAGGAGGAGGTGGAGAGAAGGAAAAGAGAAGGAGGAGGAGGGGGAGGAAATATAAATGGAATGGGAGTGTGAAGGGTGGAGGAAGGAAGGGGAAGGAGGAATAATGAGTGGAGGAAAATGGAGGAGGAGGAAAGGAGGGAAAGAAGGAGGAGGAGGGGGAGGAAATATAAATGGAATGGAAGTGTAAAGGGTGGAGGAAGGAAGGGGAAGGAGGAATAATGAGTGGAGGGAAATGGAGGTGGAGGAAAAGGAGGAAAAAATAAGAAAAGTATACGAAGAAAAGAAAATGAATGTATGATGAAATAAGGAAGCAAAACGAAGAGGAGGATAAAGAAGGGAGGAGGAAGAGGAGGAGGAGGAAGAGGAGGAGGAGGAAGTGCATGGTGGGTGATAAGTACATACATGCCACGCACATAGAACACACACACACACACACACACACACACTGTTCTTCCTATTCTCCCTTGTTTTCCCTTTTTTTCCCTCCATTTTTTCCCTTTTCTCGACTTTTCCTCTCCCTTTTTTTTTTCTTAATCTCATCTCCTTCTGTGTGTGTGTGTGTGTGTGTGTGTGTGTGTGTGTGTGTGTGTGTGAGCAGGGTGCACACTTCCATACGCAGATTAGAGGTAGACTTTCCGTGTGTGTGTGTGTGTGTGTTGCCGGGCGTGTACGTGTCCTTGGCGTCTCCAAATACGTGAGTTGAGGATAAAAATGTTACTGGGAGTTGTTTAGAGGACGACCCAGAGAGAGAGAGAGAGGGGGGGGGTCGCACACGTATACACAGATAACGACTGCTATCAAGTACCTCTCTCTCTCTCTCTCTCTCTCTCTCTCTCTCTCTCTCTCTCTCTCTCTCTCTCTCAGGCGGACGTAATGTTGTATTCAGTGCATGTATATGGAGAGAGAGAGAGAGAGAGAGAGAGAGAGAGAGAGAGAGAGAGAATTTCTAACTGTATTCCGTATTTGGTGTGAAATTGATGTTCTGCGTGTGTGTGCGTGTGTGTGTGTGTGTGTGTGTGTGCGCCGGATATGAAGGTATCTTGGGTCAATGTCCAATCTCTCTCTCTCTCTCTCTCTCTCTCTCTCTCTCTCTCTCTCTCTCTCTCTTTCATCTTCCTTTACCCACACTTTCCCCTTCACGCTCACGGCCTTGGCAGCGTAAATACAAGTAACCTTCATAAATAAACACAATTGAGTGCTTTTATAAATACCTCAAGTTTCTATTACCGAGTTAGCGCCGTGAATAACCTACCTCCCACTCTGTCATTGACCCACTAATGCAAGACCCCGCGACACCTCGTTATTATATATGTCAGGTTAAAAATGAAAGGTGAATCACGTAAGAAAATGATAACCTGGATTCTTTGTTAAGGTTCCAGTAATGTTTGAGTGTTTGGTCTCTGTTGGGGTTGGTAAAGGTTCCAGTAATGTTTGAGGGTTCGATCCTTGTTGGGGTTGGTAAAGGTTCCAGTAATGTTTGAGTGTTCGATCCTTGTTGGGGTTGGTAAAGGTTCCAGTATTGTTTGGGTGTTCGATTTTGGTTGGGGTTGGTAAAGGTTCCAGTAATGTTTGAGGGTTCGATCTTTGTTGGGGTTGGTAAAGGTTCCAGTAATGTTTGAGTGTTCGATCTTTGTTGGGGTTGGTAAAGGTTCCAGTAATGTTTGAGGGTTCGATCTTTGTTGGGGTTGGTAAAGGTTCCAGTAATGTTTGAGTGTTCGATCTTTGTTGGGGTTGGTAAAGGTTCCAGTAATGTTTGAGGGTTCGATCTTTGTTGGGGTTGGTAAAGGTTCCAGTAATGTTTGGGGTTCGATCTTTGTTGGGGTTGGTAAAGGTTCCATTAATGTTTGAATGTTCGATTTTGGTTGGGTTTGGTAAAGGTTCCAGTAATGTTTGAGGGTTCGATCCTTGTTGGGATTGGTAAAGGTTCCAGTAATGTTTGAATATTCGATTTTTGTTTAGTTTGGTAAAGGCTCCAGTAAGTTAATTAAGTAAGTTAGTGTTTTTGGTTTACAAAGAGAAAGATCGCCGATTGATATAAGCATAACCCGGTTTAATAAAGGTCGTGTTTTGAGTTTGTTGTTCTTTGTGGTTAGTGAAAGCAAAGATTATGTCTGTGTATACGTAAGGATTATTCAATTTTAAAGGACGTAGAAAAATATTGAAGGATGTGACTTAAGATTCATGTTTTTCCTGACGTATAAAATGACTCGGTGAAAGGCCTTAGCAAAATGTTATAGGTTATGATATAAGTTGGTCGTTATTCGTGGTTTAGAGAATGCCAAGGTAATATATTTCTACCCAAGGAGTATTGAATTTTACAAGAATTACCAAAATAGAATGATCAATACGTGTACCGCGAAGGTCCCATTAGAAAATTAATTATAGATACCGAATATAATTTGTTTCTTGAGGTATGGAAGTGTTTAGTGAGATTTAAATTGTTGACACGAATTCATGATAGATATACACACGAAGATATATACTTAGTCAAAAAACTAGAATTTGTGTTAGAAAATTCATTAAGGATACCGAATTTAATGAGCTTCTCGAGGTATGAAAATGTCTAGTGAGATTTAAATTGTTGACACGAGTTCATGATAGATATACACACGAAGATATATATTTAACGTCAAAAAACTAGAATGTTGTGTTAGAAAATTCATTAAGGATACCGAATTTAATGAGCTTCTCGAGGTATGAAAATGTCTAGTGAAGTTTAAATCATTGGCACGAGTTCATGATGGATTTACACACGAAGATGTATACTTAACATCGAAAAATTAGAATGTTGTGTTAGAAAATTCATTAAGGATACCGAATTTCATGAGCTTCTCGAGGTATGAAAATGTCTAGTGAAGTTTAAATCATTGACACGAGTTCATGATGGATCTACACACGGAGATATATAGCTACTTAACATCGCTTGGGTGAACAAATAACACGAAAAAGTAGAATGTTGTGTTTGGAAATGTCAAGAATGAGAAGCCTAACAGTTAGTACGTGGCTTAAACCTCGACTTGAGTATATTTATTTATTTATTTTTTGTCTTAGGTAATTGTTGAGGTTTGTATAGGCCTGGAAGCGTGATTTTCGTTATTTCTTTTTTTTCTTTTTCTTTCATATAATTTTCTTTCTTATTGTTATTGTTGTTATTTATCCTTATTCCTCCTTTTCTTGTGCCTCCTCCTCCTCCTCCTCCTCTAGGCATATCCGTTTCCCTTTTATTGAATTATGTTAAAGAAAAAATAAAAGATAAATCGAAAACTAGCTCATAGGTAAACACACACACAC